>NW_028258823.1:0-15000 GCF_982586985.1 Callionymus lyra
AAAGTTTAAAAGTATAAAAGTTTAAAAGTTTAAAAGTATAAAAGTTTAAAAGTATAAAAGTTTAAAAGTATAAAAGTATAAAAGTTTAAAAGTATAAAAGTTTAAAAGTATAAAAGTTTAAAAGTATAAAAGTATAAAAGTATAAAAGTATAAAAGTTTAAAAGTATAAAAGTTTAAAAGTATAAAAGTTTAAAAGTATAAAAGTATAAAAGTATAAAAGTATAAAAGTTTAAAAGTATAAAAGTATAAAAGTTTAAAAGTATAAAAGTATAAAAGTTTAAAAGTATAAAAGTATAAAAGTATAAAAGTTTAAAAGTATAAAAGTATAAAAGTATAAAAGTTTAAAAGTATAAAAGTATAAAAGTATAAAAGTTTAAAAGAATAAAAGTATAAAAGTTTAAAAGTATAAAAGTATAAAAGTATAAAAGTATAAAAGTTTAAAAGTATAAAAGTATTAAAGTTTAAAAGTATAAAAGTATAAAAGTTTAAAAGTATAAAAGTATAAAAGTTTAAAAGTATAAAAGTATAAAAGTTTAAAAGTTTAAAAGTATAAAAGTATAAAAGTATAAAAGTTTAAAAGTATAAAAGTATAAAAGTATAAAAGTTTAAAAGTTTAAAAGTATAAAAGTATAAAAGTATAAAAGTTTAAAAGTATAAAAGTATAAAAGTATAAAAGTTTAAAAGTATAAAAGTATAAAAGTATAAAAGTTTAAAAGTATAAAAGTATAAAAGTATAAAAGTTTAAAAGTATAAAAGTTTAAAAGTTTAAAAGTATAAAAGTATAAAAGTTTAAAAGTATAAAAGTATAAAAGTATAAAAGTATAAAAGTTTAAAAGTTTAAAAGTATAAAAGTATAAAAGTATAAAAGTTTAAAAGTATAAAAGTATAAAAGTATAAAAGTTTAAAAGTATAAAAGTATAAAAGTTTAAAAGTATAAAAGTATAAAAGTATAAAAGTTTAAAAGTATAAAAGTATAAAAGTTTAAAAGTTTAAAAGTATAAAAGTATAAAAGTATAAAAGTTTAAAAGTATAAAAGTATAAAAGTATAAAAGTTTAAAAGTATAAAAGTATAAAAGTTTAAAAGTATAAAAGTATAAAAGTATAAAAGTTTAAAAGTATAAAAGTATAAAAGTTTAAAAGTATAAAAGTATAAAAGTATAAAAGTATAAAAGTATAAAAGTTTAAAAGTATAAAAGTATAAAAGTTTAAAAGTTTAAAAGTATAAAAGTATAAAAGTATAAAAGTTTAAAAGTATAAAAGTATAAAAGTATAAAAGTATAAAAGTATAAAAGTATAAAAGTTTAAAAGTATAAAAGTTTAAAAGTTTAAAAGTATAAAAGTATAAAAGTATAAAAGTATAAAAGTTTAAAAGTATAAAAGTATAAAAGTTTAAAAGTTTAAAAGTATAAAAGTATAAAAGTTTAAAAGTTTAAAAGTATAAAAGTATAAAAGTATAAAAGTATAAAAGTATAAAAGTTTAAAAGTATAAAAGTATAAAAGTATAAAAGTATAAAAGTAAAAGTTAAAAGTATAAAAGTATAAAAGTTTAAAAGTATAAAAGTATAAAAGTATAAAAGTATAAAAGTTTAAAAGTTTAAAAGTATAAAAGTATAAAAGTATAAAAGTTTAAAAGTATAAAAGTATAAAAGTATAAAAGTTTAAAAGTATAAAAGTATAAAAGTTTAAAAGTATAAAAGTATAAAAGTATAAAAGTTTAAAAGTATAAAAGTATAAAAGTTTAAAAGTTTAAAAGTATAAAAGTATAAAAGTTTAAAAGTATAAAAGTTTAAAAGTTTAAAAGTATAAAAGTATAAAAGTATAAAAGTTTAAAAGTATAAAAGTATAAAAGTTTAAAAGTTTAAAAGTATAAAAGTATAAAAGTATAAAAGTTTAAAAGTATAAAAGTATAAAAGTATAAAAGTTTAAAAGTATAAAAGTATAAAAGTTTAAAAGTATAAAAGTATAAAAGTATAAAAGTTTAAAAGTATAAAAGTATAAAAGTTTAAAAGTATAAAAGTATAAAAGTATAAAAGTATAAAAGTATAAAAGTTTAAAAGTATAAAAGTATAAAAGTTTAAAAGTTTAAAAGTATAAAAGTATAAAAGTATAAAAGTTTAAAAGTATAAAAGTATAAAAGTATAAAAGTATAAAAGTATAAAAGTATAAAAGTTTAAAAGTATAAAAGTTTAAAAGTTTAAAAGTATAAAAGTATAAAAGTATAAAAGTATAAAAGTTTAAAAGTATAAAAGTATAAAAGTTTAAAAGTTTAAAAGTATAAAAGTATAAAAGTTTAAAAGTTTAAAAGTATAAAAGTATAAAAGTATAAAAGTTTAAAAGTATAAAAGTATAAAGGTATAAAAGTTTAAAAGTATAAAAGTATAAAAGTTTAAAAGTATAAAAGTATAAAAGTATAAAAGTTTAAAAGTATAAAAGTATAAAAGTTTAAAAGTATAAAAGTATAAAAGTATAAAAGTATAAAAGTTTAAAAGTTTAAAAGTATAAAAGTATAAAAGTATAAAAGTTTAAAAGTATAAAAGTATAAAAGTATAAAAGTTTAAAAGTATAAAAGTATAAAAGTTTAAAAGTATAAAAGTATAAAAGTATAAAAGTTTAAAAGTATAAAAGTATAAAAGTTTAAAAGTTTAAAAGTATAAAAGTATAAAAGTTTAAAAGTATAAAAGTTTAAAAGTTTAAAAGTATAAAAGTATAAAAGTATAAAAGTTTAAAAGTATAAAAGTTTAAAAGTTTAAAAGTATAAAAGTATAAAAGTATAAAAGTATAAAAGTATAAAAGTATAAAAGTACATCAGAATCCTTGAGTATGAAATTATTAAATTTTACATTTGAAACATTGAAACGTTGATTTAAAAACGTATTTTTAATTGGATACAAATGTTATGATTGAGTTTCCAGACGAAACAGATCAACAAGCGACGAGTTCTAAGAGTTTAAAAAACAAACATTGATTCATTTTTAAATTCAATTATTGAAAAAAATCTTCATAACAATTCATTATTCATTGTGACTCTAGTTAAATATTTGAATATTCTGGTGTGTTTGATGGAGGTTGAGCCTCCGATAATAACACGATAATAACACGATAGTAACACGATAATAACACGATTATTACACGATAATAACATGATTATTACACGATAATAACACGATAATAACACGATAATAATACGATTATTACACGATAATAACACGATAGTAACACGATAATAACACGATAATAACACGATAATAACACGATTATTACACGATAATAACACGATAATAACACGATAATAATACGATTATTACACGATAATAACACGATAATAACACGATAATAACACGATTATTACACGATAATAACACGATAATAACACGATAATAACACGATAATAACACGATAATAACACGATAATAACACGATTATTACACGATAATAACACAATAATAACACGATAATAACACGATAATAACACGATTATTACACGATAATAACACGATAATAACACGATAGTAACACGATAATAACACGATAATAACACGATAATAACACGATTATTACACGATAATAACACGATAATAACACGATAATAATACGATTATTACACGATAATAACACGATAATAACACGATAATAACACGATAATAACACGATTATTACACGATAATAACACGATAATAACACGATAATAACACGATAATAACACGATAATAACACGATTATTACACGATAATAACACAATAATAACACGATAATAACACGATAATAACACGATTATTACACGATAATAACACGATAATAACACGATAGTAACACGATAATAACACGATAATAACACGATAATAACACGATTATTACACGATAATAACACGATAATAACACGATAATAATACGATTATTACACGATAATAACACGATAATAACACGATAATAACACGATAATAACACGATTATTACACGATAATAACACGATAATAACACGATAATAACACGATAATAATACGATAATAATACGATAATAACACGATAATAACACGATAATAACACGATAATAACACGATAATAACACGATAATAACATGATTATTACGATAATAACACGATAATAACACGATAATAACACAATAATAACACGATAATAACACGATTATTACACGATAATAACACGATTATTACACGATAATAACACGATAATAACATGATTATTACACGATAATAACACGATAATAACACGATAATAACACGATAATAACACAATAATAACACGATAATAACACAATAATAACAGGATTATTACACGATAATAACACGATTATTACACGATAATAACACAATAATAACACGATAATAACATGATTATTACACGATAATAACACAATAATAACACGATAATAACACGATAATAACACAATAATAACACGATAATAACACGATTATTACACGATAATAACACGATTATTACATGATAATAACACGATAATAACATGATTATTACACGATAATAACACGATAATAACACGAAACTAACACAATAATAACACGATAATAACACGATAATAACATGATTATTACACGATAATAACACAATAATAACACGATAATAACATGATTATTACACGATAATAACACAATAATAACACGATAATAACACGATAATAACACGACAATAACACGATAATAACACGATTATTACACGATAATAACATGATTATTACGACAATAACACAATAATAACATGATTATTACGATAATAACACGATAACACGATAATAACACGATAATAACATGATTATTACACGATAATAACACGATAATAACACGATTATTACACGATAATAACACGATAATAACACGATAATAACACGATAGTAACACGATAATAACACGATAATAACACGATAATAACACGATTATTACACGATAATAACACGATAATAACACGATAATAATACGATTATTACACGATAATAACACGATAATAACACGATAATAACACGATAATAACACGATTATTACACGATAATAACACGATAATAACACGATAATAACACGATAATAACACGATAATAACACGATTATTACACGATAATAACACAATAATAACACGATAATAACACGATAATAACACGATTATTACACGATAATAACACGATAATAACACGATAGTAACACGATAATAACACGATAATAACACGATAATAACACGATTATTACACGATAATAACACGATAATAACACGATAATAATACGATTATTACACGATAATAACACGATAATAACACGATAATAACACGATAATAACACGATTATTACACGATAATAACACGATAATAACACGATAATAACACGATAATAATACGATAATAATACGATAATAACACGATAATAACACGATAATAACACGATAATAACACGATAATAACACGATAATAACATGATTATTACGATAATAACACGATAATAACACGATAATAACACAATAATAACACGATAATAACACGATTATTACACGATAATAACACGATTATTACACGATAATAACACGATAATAACATGATTATTACACGATAATAACACGATAATAACACGATAATAACACGATAATAACACAATAATAACACGATAATAACACAATAATAACAGGATTATTACACGATAATAACACGATTATTACACGATAATAACACAATAATAACACGATAATAACATGATTATTACACGATAATAACACAATAATAACACGATAATAACACGATAATAACACAATAATAACACGATAATAACACGATTATTACACGATAATAACACGATTATTACACGATAATAACACGATAATAACATGATTATTACACGATAATAACACGATAATAACACGAAACTAACACAATAATAACACGATAATAACACGATAATAACATGATTATTACACGATAATAACACAATAATAACACGATAATAACATGATTATTACACGATAATAACACAATAATAACACGATAATAACACGATAATAACACGATAATAACACGACAATAACACGATAATAACACGATTATTACACGATAATAACATGATTATTACGACAATAACACAATAATAACATGATTATTACGATAATAACACGATAACACGATAATAACACGATAATAACATGATTATTACACGATAATAACACGATAATAACACGATTATTACACGATAATAACACGATAATAACACGATTATTACACGATAATAACACGATAATAACACGATTATTACACGATAATAACACGATAATAACACGATAATAACATGATTATTACACTATAATAACACGATAATAACACGATAATAACACAATAATAACACGATAATAACACGATAATAACACGATTATTACACGATAATAACACGATAATAACACGATAATAACACGATAATAACACGATTATTACACGATAATAACACGATAATAACACGATAATAACACGATAATAACACGATAATAACACGATAATAACATGATTATTACGATAATAACCCAATAATAACATGATTATTACACGATAATAACACGATTATTACACGATAATAACACAATAATAACACGATAATAACATGATTATTACACGATAATAACACAATAATAACACGATAATAACACGATAATAACACGATAATAACATGATTATTACGATAATAACACAATAATAACATGATTATTACACGATAATAACACGATTATTACACGATAATAACACAATAATAACACGATAATAACATGATTATTACACGATAATAACACAATAATAACACGATAATAACACGATAATAACACGATAATAACATGATTATTACACAATAATAACATGATTATTACACGATAATAAGTAAGTAAGTAAGTAATATTTATTTATATAGCGCTTTTCCAGACCAGGGTCACAAAGCGCTTAAACAATCAAAACAATACTCAAAAAAGTACATACTTTAAAGATCAAGATAAAACTGAGAACAACACAGGAGTTCCAGAAATTCAAGGAAAAGCCTGAACAAATAGAAACGTATTAAGATGTTTCTTGAAGGAGTCAGTAGATCATCAAACACAGATGTTTCTTGAAGGAGTCAGTAGATCATCAAACACAGATGTTTCTTGAAGGAGTCAGTAGATCATCAAACACAGATGTTTCTTGAAGGAGTCAGTAGATCATCAAACACAGATGTTTCTTGAAGGAGTCAGTAGATCATCAAACACACATGTTTCTTGAAGGAGTCAGTAGATCATCAAACACAGATGTTTCTTGAAGGAGTCAGTAGATCATCAAACACACATGTTTCTTGAAGGAGTCAGTAGATCATCAAACACACATGTTTCTTGAAGGAGTCAGTAGATCATCAAACACACATGTTTCTTGAAGGAGTCAGTAGATCATCAAACCCAGAGATGTTTCTTGAAGGAGTCAGTAGATCATCAAACAGACATGTTTCTTGAAGGAGTCAGTAGATCATCAAACACAGATGTTTCTTGAAGGAGTCAGTAGATCATCAAACACAGATGTTTCTTGAAGGAGTCAGTAGATCATCAAACACACATGTTTCTTGAAGGAGTCAGTAGATCATCAAACACAGATGTTTCTTAAAGGAGTCAGTAGATCATCAAACACACATGTTTCTTGAAGGAGTCAGTAGATCATCAAACACAGATGTTTCTTGAAGGAGTCAGTAGATCATCAAACACACATGTTTCTTGAAGGAGTCAGTAGATCATCAAACACAGATGTTTCTTGAAGGAGTCAGTAGATCATCAAACACAGATGTTTCTTGAAGGAGTCAGTAGATCATCAAACACACATGTTTCTTGAAGGAGTCAGTAGATCATCAAACACAGATGTTTCTTAAAGGAGTCAGTAGATCATCAAACACAGATGTTTCTTGAAGGAGTCAGTAGATCATCAAACACAGATGTTTCTTGAAGGAGTCAGTAGATCATCAAACACAGATGTTTCTTGAAGGAGTCAGTAGATCATCAAACACAGATGTTTCTTGAAGGAGTCAGTAGATCATCAAACACAGATGTTTCTTGAAGGAGTCAGTAGATCATCAAACACAGATGTTTCTTGAAGGAGTCAGTAGATCATCAAACACAGATGTTTCTTGAAGGAGTCAGTAGATCATCAAACACAGATGTTTCTTGAAGGAGTCAGTAGATCATCAAACACAGATGTTTCTTAAAGGAGTCAGTAGATCATCAAACACAGAGATCGTTCCAAAGCTTAGGAGCAACAGCCTGAAAAGATTTCTCTCCTCTGGTCCTGAGTCGTGTGCGTGGAACCATCAGTAGATTCTGATCCACAGACCTCAGAGCCCGAGCAGGGGTGTAAGTCTGGATCAGATCATGAAGGTCTAACCATGAATAGATCTGAAAGTAAGAACCAGAATTTTAAAGTTGATCCTGAAAGAAACTGGAAGCCAGTGAAGAGTTTGAAGGAGAAATGTGAGTTCTTCTACTAGAGCGGCTCAGAGTTCTGAATCAACTGCAGACGAGACGATCCTTCTTGTTAAGACATGAAAACAAACTGTTACAATAGTCCAGACGAGAAGAAACAAACGCATGGATTATAAGATCCAGATCATGTTCCGACAACATTTTCCTAAGTTTAGAGATTTTTCTCAGTTGAAGGAAACAGTTTCTGGTCAGTTTTCTTCAGTGTTGAACAAGAGACATGTCTTTATCAAATACAACACCCAGGTTTCTCAGGCTCAGTTTGACAGACTGACATCAGTCACTCAAGTACTGACTCAACCCTGGAATCTTATCATCAACAATCACCAGAGTTTCAGTTTTGTCCACATTTAGCTTCAAAGTGTTTTCACTCATTGTTTGATTTCTAGCAACAATCAATTCAATTCAAACAATTCAGCCTCTGGAGCTCAGTTGGATCAACAGAGCAGTAGAGCTGGATGTCATCAGCAAACATGTGATAAGAAACATCTGGAAATCTCTGAATGATTTTACCGAGGGGAATCAAGTACAGCAAAAACAACAAAGGACCCAGAACAGAACCTTGAGGGACTCCACACAACAGATCTGCCGATTCAGACCTCATTTACATGGTAAGATGTTTATTACACGATAATAACATGATTATTACATGATAATAACATGATAATAACACGATAATAACACGATAATAACATGATTATTACACAATAATAACATGATAATAACACGATAATAACATGATTATTACATGATAATAACATGATAATAACACGATAATAACACTATAATAACACGATAATAACACGATAATAATACGATAATATTACGATAATAACACGATTAATTATTAATTATATAATTTATTACTATTAATTAAATGAGTAATACGATAATAACACGATAGTAACACGATAATAACATGATAATAACATGATTATTACACGATAATAACACGATTATTACACAATAATAATACGATAATAACACGATAATAACATGATTATTACACGATAATAACACAATAATAACATGATTATTACACGATAATAATAAAAGACGTTACCTCCTTACATCACTGATCTGATCCAGCCTTACACCCCAGCTCGGGTTCTGAGGTCTGTGGATCAGAATCTACTTATGGTTCCACACACACGACTCAGGACCAGAGGAGAGAAATCTTTTCAGGCTGTTGCTCCTAAGCTTTGGAACAATCTCTGTGTTTGATGATCTACTGACTCCTTCAAGCAACATGTGTGTTTGATGATCTACTGACTCCTTCAAGAAACATCTGTGTTTGATGATCTACTGACTCCTTCAAGAAACATGTGTGTTTGATGATCTACTGACTCCTTCAAGAAACATCTGTGTTTGATGATCTACTGACTCCTTTAAGAAACATCTGTGTTTGATGATCTACTGACTCCTTCAAGAAACATGTGTGTTTGATGATCTACTGACTCCTTTAAGAAACATCTGTGTTTGATGATCTACTGACTCCTTCAAGAAACATGTGTGTTTGATGATCTACTGACTCCTTCAAGAAACATGTGTGTTTGATGATCTACTGACTCCTTCAAGAAACATCTGTGTTTGATGATCTACTGACTCCTTTAAGAAACATCTGTGTTTGATGATCTACTGACTCCTTCAAGAAACATCTCTGTGTTTGATGATCTACTGACTCCTTCAAGAAACATCTCTGTGTTTGATGATCTACTGACTCCTTCAAGAAACATCTGTGTTTGATGATCTACTGACTCCTTCAAGAAACATCTGTGTTTGATGATCTACTGACTCCTTCAAGAAACATCTGTGTTTGATGATCTACTGATTCCTTCAAGAAACATCTGTGTTTGATGATCTACTGACTCCTTCAAGAAACATCTGTGTTTGATGATCTACTGACTCCTTCAAGAAACATGTGTGTTTGATGATCTACTGACTCCTTCAAGAAACATCTGTGTTTGATGATCTACTGACTCCTTCAAGAAACATCTGTGTTTGATGATCTACTGACTCCTTCAAGAAACATCTGTGTTTGATGATCTACTGACTCCTTCAAGAAACATCTGTGTTTGATGATCTACTGACTCCTTCAAGAAACATCTGTGTTTGATGATCTACTGACTCCTTCAAGAAACATCTGTGTTTGATGATCTACTGACTCCTTCAAGAAACATCTGTGTTTGATGATCTACTGACTCCTTCAAGAAACATGTGTGTTTGATGATCTACTGACTCCTTCAAGAAACATCTGTGTTTGATGATCTACTGACTCCTTCAAGAAACATGTGTGTTTGATGATCTACTGACTCCTTTAAGAAACATCTGTGTTTGATGATCTACTGACTCCTTCAAGAAACATCTGTGTTTGATGATCTACTGACTCCTTTAAGAAACATCTGTGTTTGATGATCTACTGACTCCTTCAAGAAACATCTCTGTGTTTGATGATCTACTGACTCCTTTAAGAAACATCTGTGTTTGATGATCTACTGACACCTTCAAGAAACATCTGTGTTTGATGATCTACTGACTCCTTCAAGAAACATCTGTGTTTGATGATCTACTGATTCCTTCAAGAAACATCTGTGTTTGATGATCTACTGACTCCTTCAAGAAACATCTGTGTTTGATGATCTACTGACTCCTTCAAGAAACATCTGTGTTTGATGATCTACTGACTCCTTCAAGAAACATCTGTGTTTGATGATCTACTGACTCCTTCAAGAAACATGTGTGTTTGATGATCTACTGACTCCTTCAAGAAACATCTGTGTTTGATGATCTACTGACTCCTTCAAGAAACATCTGTGTTTGATGATCTACTGACTCCTTCAAGAAACATCTGTGTTTGATGATCTACTGACTCCTTCAAGAAACATCTGTGTTTGATGATCTACTGACTCCTTTAAGAAACATCTGTGTTTGATGATCTACTGACTCCTTCAAGAAACATGTGTGTTTGATGATCTACTGACTCCTTCAAGAAACATCTGTGTTTGATGATCTACTGACTCCTTCAAGAAACATCTGTGTTTGATGATCTACTGACTCCTTCAAGAAACATCTGTGTTTGATGATCTACTGACTCCTTCAAGAAACATGTGTGTTTGATGATCTACTGACTCCTTCAAGAAACATCTGTGTTTGATGATCTACTGACTCCTTCAAGAAACATCTGTGTTTGATGATCTACTGACTCCTTCAAGAAACATCTGTGTTTGATGATCTACTGACTCCTTCAAGAAACATCTGTGTTTGATGATCTACTGACTCCTTCAAGAAACATCTGTGTTTGATGATCTACTGACTCCTTCAAGAAACATCTGTGTTTGATGATCTACTGACTCCTTCAAGAAACATGTGTGTTTGATGATCTACTGACTCCTTCAAGAAACATCTGTGTTTGATGATCTACTGACTCCTTCAAGAAACATCTGTGTTTGATGATCTACTGACTCCTTCAAGAAACATCTGTGTTTGATGATCTACTGACTCCTTCAAGAAACATCTGTGTTTGATGATCTACTGACTCCTTCAAGAAACATCTGTGTTTGATGATCTACTGACTCCTTCAAGAAACATCTGTGTTTGATGATCTACTGACTCCTTCAAGAAACATGTGTGTTTGATGATCTACTGACTCCTTCAAGAAACATCTGTGTTTGATGATCTACTGACTCCTTCAAGAAACATCTGTGTTTGATGATCTACTGACTCCTTTAAGAAACATCTGTGTTTGATGATCTACTGACTCCTTTAAGAAACATCTGTGTTTGATGATCTACTGACTCCTTCAAGAAACATCTGTGTTTGATGATCTACTGACTCCTTCAAGAAACATCTGTGTTTGATGATCTACTGACTCCTTCAAGAAACATCTGTGTTTGATGATCTACTGACTCCTTCAAGAAACATCTGTGTTTGATGATCTACTGACTCCTTCAAGAAACATCTGTGTTTGATGATCTACTGACTCCTTCAAGAAACATCTGTGTTTGATGATCTACTGACTCCTTTAAGAAACATCTGTGTTTGATGATCTACTGACTCCTTCAAGAAACATCTCTGTGTTTGATGATCTACTGACTCCTTCAAGAAACATGTGTGTTTGATGATCTACTGACTCCTTTAAGAAACATCTGTGTTTGATGATCTACTGACTCCTTCAAGAAACATGTGTGTTTGATGATCTACTGACTCCTTCAAGAAACATGTGTGTTTGATGATCTACTGACTCCTTCAAGAAACATCTTAAGACGTTTCTATTTGTTCAGGCTTTTCCTTGAATTTCTGGAACTCCTGTGTTGTTCTCAGTATTATCTTGATCTTTAAAGTATGTACTTTATTGAGTATTGTTTTGATTGTTTAAGCGCTTTGTGACCCTGGTCTCGAAAAGCGCTATATAAATAAATATTACTTACTTACTTACTTACAATAATAACACGATAATAACACAATAATAAAATGATTATTACACGATAATAACACAATAATAACACAATAATAACATGATTATTACATGATAATAACACAATAATAACACGATAGTAACACAATAATAACATGATTATTACACGATAGTAATACAATAATAAAACAATAATAACACAATAATAACATGATTATTACACGATAATAACACAATAATACAATAATAACACGATAGCAACAAAATAATAACATGATTATTACACAATAATAAAACAATAATAACATGATTATTACATTATAATATCACAATAATAACACGATAGTAACACAATAATAACATGATAATAACACGATAATAACATGATTATTACACAATAATAACACAATAATAGCATGATTATTGCACGATAGTAATACGATAATAACACAATAATAACACAATAGTGACGTGATTATAACACAATAATAACACGTGATAATACGATAATAGCACAATAATAACATTATTATAACACAATGACAAGACAATAATAACAAAAAAATAACACAATAATGACACAATAATAACACGATAATGATAAAAACACAATAATATCATGGGAACTATAAAAACACAATAATATCAAAAAACACAATAATATCAAGGGAACTATAAAAACACAATAATATTAAGGGAACTATAAAAACACAATAATATCAAGGGAACTATAAAAACACAATAATATCAAGGGAGCTATAAAAACACAATAATATCAAGGGAACTATAAAAACACAATAATATCAAGGGAACTATAAAAACACAATAATATCAAAGGAACTATAAAAACACAATAATATCAAGGGAACTTTAAAAACACAATAATATCAAGGGAACTATAAAAACACAATAATATCAAGGGAACTATAAAAACACAATAATATCAAAGGAACTATAAAAACACAATAATATCAAGGGAACTATAAAAACACAATAATATCAAGGGAACTATAAAAACACAATAATATCAAGGGAACTATAAAAACACAATAATATCAAGGGAACTATAAAAACACAATAATATCAAGGGAACTATAAAAACACAATAATATCAAGGGAACTATAAAAACACAATAATAAACAATAATAAGTGTTCAGCCTCACGAACTGTGGATCCTGTTGATGTGAAGCAACACGAGATAAAAGATTCATGAAGATAAATATTGATGCAGGTCTAGATGCGAGTCTTTATTTCATCGCTTTTTAAATGAAAGCATTTATGACGAAGATCACAAGAAATAATGTGTTTTTCTGCCTGAAGCATGTTTTGAATAATGAATGAAATCAAATATTTTACTCATGATCTCGTAGAAGCTCAGATCGAAGTGTCTTCACTGTATGTTTGTATTGTTATGACCTGAGTCCAGACCTGAGTCTAGACCTGAGTCCAGACCTGAGCCCAGACCTGAGTCCAGACCTGAGTCCAGACCTGAGTCCAGACCTGAGTCTAGACCTGAGTCCAGACCTGAGCCCAGAACTGAGTCCAGACCTGAGCCCAGACCTGAGTCTAGACCTGAGCCCAGACCTGAGTCCAGACCTGAGTCCAGACCTGAGTCCAGACCTGAGTCCAGACCTGAGTCCAGACCTGAGTCCAGACCTGAGTCCAGACCTGAGTCCAGACGTGAGTCTAGACCTGATTCCAGACCTGAGTCCACACCTGAGTCCACACCTGAGTCTACACGTGAGTCTAGACCTGATTCCAGACCTGAGTCCACACCTGAGTCCAGACCTGAGTCCAGACCTGAGTCCAGACCTGAGTCCAGACCTGAGTCCACACCTGAGTCCAGACCTGAGTCCAGACCTGAGTCCAGACCTGAGTCCAGACCTGAGTCTAGACCTGAGTCCACACTTGAGTCCAGACCTGAGTCCAGACCTGAGTCTAGACCTGAGTCCACACCTGAGTCCACACCTGAGTCTAGACGTGAGTCTAGACCTGATTCCAGACCTGAGTCCACACCTGAGTCCAGACCTGAGTCCAGACCTGAGTCCAGACCTGAGTCCAGACCTGAGTCCAGACCTGAGTCCAGACCTGAGTCCACACCTGAGTC
>NW_028258823.1:20000-29677 GCF_982586985.1 Callionymus lyra
TCTGCTGCTTCGTCTTCTCTCAACATGTGTAGAAAGTGCTGAGTCAGCATCTGCTGCTTGTCTTCTCTCACATGTGTAGAAAGTGCTGAGTCAGCATCTGCTGCTTCGTCTTCTCTCAACATGTGTAGAAAGTGCTGAGTCAGCATCTGCTGCTTGTCTTCTCTCAACATGTGTAGAAAGTGCTGAGTCAGCATCTGCTGCTTGTCTTCTCTCACATGTGTAGAAAGTGCTGAGTCAGCATCTGCTGCTTGTCTTCTCTCAACATGTGTAGAAAGTGCTGAGTCAGCATCTGCTGCTTGTCTTCTCTCAACATGTGTAGAAAGTGCTGAGTCAGCATCTGCTGCTTCGTCTTCTCTCACATGTGTAGAAAGTGCTGAGTCAGCATCTGTTGCTTCGTCTTCTCTCACATGTGTAGAAAGTGCTGAGTCAGCATCTGTTGCTTCGTCTTCTCTCACATGTGTAGAAAGTGCTGAGTCAGCATCTGCTGCTTCGTCTTCTCTCACATGTGTAGAAAGTGCTGAGTCAGCATCTGCTGCTTCGTCTTCTCTCACATGTGTAGAAAGTGCTGAGTCAGCATCTGCTGCTTCGTCTTCTCTCACATGTGTAGAAAGTGCTGAGTCAGCATCTGCTGCATGTCTTCTCTCACATGTGTAGAAAGTGCTGAGTCAGCATCTGTTGCTTCGTCTTCTCTCACGTGTAGAAAGTGCTGAGTCAGCATCTGTTGCTTCGTCTTCTCTCAACATGTGTAGAAAGTGCTGAGTCAGCATCTGTTGCTTCGTCTTCTCTCACATGTGTAGAAAGTGCTGAGTCAGCATCTGCTGCTTCGTCTTCTCTCACATGTGTAGAAAGTGCTGAGTCAGCATCTGTTGCTTCGTCTTCTCTCACATGTGTAGAAAGTGCTGAGTCAGCATCTGTTGCTTCGTCTTCTCTCACATGTGTAGAAAGTGCTGAGTCAGCATCTGCTGCTTCGTCTTCTCTCAACATGTGTAGAAAGTGCTGAGTCAGCATCTGCTGCATGTCTTCTCTCACATGTGTAGAAAGTGCTGAGTCAGCATCTGTTGCTTCGTCTTCTCTCACATGTGTAGAAAGTGCTGAGTCAGCATCTGCTGCATGTCTTCTCTCACATGTGTAGAAAGTGCTGAGTCAGCATCTGCTGCTTCGTCTTCTCTCACATGTGTAGAAAGTGCTGAGTCAGCATCTGCTGCTTCGTCTTCTCTCAACATGTGTAGAAAGTGCTGAGTCAGCATCTGCTGCTTCGTCTTCTCTCAACATGTGTAGAAAGTGCTGAGTCAGCATCTGCTGCTTCGTCTTCTCTCACATGTGTAGAAAGTGCTGAGTCAGCATCTGCTGCTTCGTCTTCTCTCACATGTGTAGAAAGTGCTGAGTCAGCATCTGCTGCTTCGTCTTCTCTCAACATGTGTAGAAAGTGCTGAGTCAGCATCTGCTGCTTCGTCTTCTCTCAACATGTGTAGAAAGTGCTGAGTCAGCATCTGCTGCATGTCTTCTCTCAACATGTGTAGAAAGTGCTGAGTCAGCATCTGCTGCATGTCTTCTCTCAACATGTGTAGAAAGTGCTGAGTCAGCATCTGCTGCATGTCTTCTCTCAACATGTGTAGAAAGTGCTGAGTCAGCATCTGCTGCATGTCTTCTCTCACATGTGTAGAAAGTGCTGAGTCAGCATCTGCTGCTTGTCTTCTCTCAACATGTGTAGAAAGTGCTGAGTCAGCATCTGCTGCTTGTCTTCTCTCAACATGTGTAGAAAGTGCTGAGTCAGCATCTGCTGCATGTCTTCTCTCACATGTGTAGAAAGTGCTGAGTCAGCATCTGCTGCATGTCTTCTCTCACATGTGTAGAAAGTGCTGAGTCAGCATCTGCTGCTTGTCTTCTCTCACATGTGTAGAAAGTGCTGAGTCAGCATCTGCTGCTTGTCTTCTCTCAACATGTGTAGAAAGTGCTGAGTCAGCATCTGCTGCTTGTCTTCTCTCAACATGTGTAGAAAGTGCTGAGTCAGCATCTGCTGCTTGTCTTCTCTCAACATGTGTAGAAAGTGCTGAGTCAGCATCTGCTGCTTCGTCTTCTCTCAACATGTGTAGAAAGTGCTGAGTCAGCATCTGCTGCATGTCTTCTCTCACATGTGTAGAAAGTGCTGAGTCAGCATCTGCTGCTTCGTCTTCTCTCACATGTGTAGAAAGTGCTGAGTCAGCATCTGCTGCTTCGTCTTCTCTCAACATGTGTAGAAAGTGCTGAGTCAGCATCTGCTGCTTCGTCTTCTCTCAACATGTGTAGAAAGTGCTGAGTCAGCATCTGCTGCATGTCTTCTCTCAACATGTGTAGAAAGTGCTGAGTCAGCATCTGCTGCATGTCTTCTCTCAACATGTGTAGAAAGTGCTGAGTCAGCATCTGCTGCATGTCTTCTCTCAACATGTGTAGAAAGTGCTGAGTCAGCATCTGCTGCATGTCTTCTCTCACATGTGTAGAAAGTGCTGAGTCAGCATCTGCTGCTTGTCTTCTCTCAACATGTGTAGAAAGTGCTGAGTCAGCATCTGCTGCTTGTCTTCTCTCAACATGTGTAGAAAGTGCTGAGTCAGCATCTGCTGCATGTCTTCTCTCACATGTGTAGAAAGTGCTGAGTCAGCATCTGCTGCATGTCTTCTCTCACATGTGTAGAAAGTGCTGAGTCAGCATCTGCTGCTTGTCTTCTCTCACATGTGTAGAAAGTGCTGAGTCAGCATCTGCTGCTTGTCTTCTCTCAACATGTGTAGAAAGTGCTGAGTCAGCATCTGCTGCTTGTCTTCTCTCAACATGTGTAGAAAGTGCTGAGTCAGCATCTGCTGCTTGTCTTCTCTCAACATGTGTAGAAAGTGCTGAGTCAGCATCTGCTGCTTCGTCTTCTCTCAACATGTGTAGAAAGTGCTGAGTCAGCATCTGCTGCATGTCTTCTCTCACATGTGTAGAAAGTGCTGAGTCAGCATCTGCTGCTTCGTCTTCTCTCACATGTGTAGAAAGTGCTGAGTCAGCATCTGCTGCTTCGTCTTCTCTCAACATGTGTAGAAAGTGCTGAGTCAGCATCTGCTGCTTCGTCTTCTCTCAACATGTGTAGAAAGTGCTGAGTCAGCATCTGCTGCTTCGTCTTCTCTCAACATGTGTAGAAAGTGCTGAGTCAGCATCTGCTGCTTCTCTCAACATGTGTAGAAAGTGCTGAGTCAGCATCTGCTGCTTGTCTTCTCTCAACATGTGTAGAAAGTGCTGAGTCAGCATCTGCTGCTTGTCTTCTCTCAACATGTGTAGAAAGTGCTGAGTCAGCATCTGCTGCTTCGTCTTCTCTCAACATGTGTAGAAAGTGCTGAGTCAGCATCTGCTGCTTCTCTCAACATGTGTAGAAAGTGCTGAGTCAGCATCTGCTGCTTCGTCTTCTCTCAACATGTGTAGAAAGTGCTGAGTCAGCATCTGCTGCTTCTCTCAACATGTGTAGAAAGTGCTGAGTCAGCATCTGCTGCTTGTCTTCTCTCAACATGTGTAGAAAGTGCTGAGTCAGCATCTGCTGCTTGTCTTCTCTCAACATGTGTAGAAAGTGCTGAGTCAGCATCTGCTGCATGTCTTCTCTCAACATGTGTAGAAAGTGCTGAGTCAGCATCTGCTGCATGTCTTCTCTCAACATGTGTAGAAAGTGCTGAGTCAGCATCTGCTGCATGTCTTCTCTCACATGTGTAGAAAGTGCTGAGTCAGCATCTGCTGCTTGTCTTCTCTCAACATGTGTAGAAAGTGCTGAGTCAGCATCTGCTGCATGTCTTCTCTCAACATGTGTAGAAAGTGCTGAGTCAGCATCTGCTGCTTGTCTTCTCTCAACATGTGTAGAAAGTGCTGAGTCAGCATCTGCTGCTTCTCTCAACATGTGTAGAAAGTGCTGAGTCAGCATCTGCTGCATGTCTTCTCTCAACATGTGTAGAAAGTGCTGAGTCAGCATCTGCTGCATGTCTTCTCTCAACATGTGTAGAAAGTGCTGAGTCAGCATCTGCTGCTTCTCTCAACATGTGTAGAAAGTGCTGAGTCAGCATCTGCTGCTTGTCTTCTCTCAACATGTGTAGAAAGTGCTGAGTCAGCATCTGCTGCTTGTCTTCTCTCAACATGTGTAGAAAGTGCTGAGTCAGCATCTGCTGCATGTCTTCTCTCAACATGTGTAGAAAGTGCTGAGTCAGCATCTGCTGCATGTCTTCTCTCAACATGTGTAGAAAGTGCTGAGTCAGCATCTGCTGCATGTCTTCTCTCACATGTGTAGAAAGTGCTGAGTCAGCATCTGCTGCTTGTCTTCTCTCAACATGTGTAGAAAGTGCTGAGTCAGCATCTGCTGCATGTCTTCTCTCAACATGTGTAGAAAGTGCTGAGTCAGCATCTGCTGCTTGTCTTCTCTCAACATGTGTAGAAAGTGCTGAGTCAGCATCTGCTGCTTGTCTTCTCTCAACATGTGTAGAAAGTGCTGAGTCAGCATCTGCTGCTTCGTCTTCTCTCAACATGTGTAGAAAGTGCTGAGTCAGCATCTGCTGCATGTCTTCTCTCAACATGTGTAGAAAGTGCTGAGTCAGCATCTGCTGCTTGTCTTCTCTCAACATGTGTAGAAAGTGCTGAGTCAGCATCTGCTGCTTCGTCTTCTCTCACATGTGTAGAAAGTGCTGAGTCAGCATCTGTTGCATGTCTTCTCTCACATGTGTAGAAAGTGCTGAGTCAGCATCTGTTGCTTCGTCTTCTCTCACATGTGTAGAAAGTGCTGAGTCAGCATCTGCTGCTTCGTCTTCTCTCAACATGTGTAGAAAGTGCTGAGTCAGCATCTGCTGCATGTCTTCTCTCAACATGTGTAGAAAGTGCTGAGTCAGCATCTGCTGCTTGTCTTCTCTCAACATGTGTAGAAAGTGCTGAGTCAGCATCTGTTGCTTCGTCTTCTCTCACATGTGTAGAAAGTGCTGAGTCAGCATCTGCTGCTTCGTCTTCTCTCAACATGTGTAGAAAGTGCTGAGTCAGCATCTGCTGCATGTCTTCTCTCAACATGTGTAGAAAGTGCTGAGTCAGCATCTGCTGCTTGTCTTCTCTCAACATGTGTAGAAAGTGCTGAGTCAGCATCTGCTGCTTCGTCTTCTCTCACATGTGTAGAAAGTGCTGAGTCAGCATCTGTTGCATGTCTTCTCTCACATGTGTAGAAAGTGCTGAGTCAGCATCTGCTGCATGTCTTCTCTCACATGTGTAGAAAGTGCTGAGTCAGCATCTGCTGCATGTCTTCTCTCACATGTGTAGAAAGTGCTGAGTCAGCATCTGCTGCATGTCTTCTCTCACATGTGTAGAAAGTGCTGAGTCAGCATCTGCTGCATGTCTTCTCTCAACATGTCTCAGAGTCGAGGACGAACAAATGTCTGTGATTCACTCAAACGGCTCCTGAACGAATGTTCTTCATCCTTGACATGGTTTGAACGACTGTGTCCCTGAAGACACGAGTCAAACACATGCGTCCCTCGTCCTCAGTTACCACTGAAGACCACTGACCTGAAGTCTGTGGGACGGAATAAACACGCAGAATAGACTTTAGTTTCCTCATAATAGACTTCAATGTCCTCAGAATATAGACTTCAATGTCCTCAGAATATAGACTTCAATGTCCTCAGAATATAGACTTCAATGTCCTCAGAATAGACTTCAATGTCCTCAAAATATAGACTTCAATGTCCTCAAAATATAGACTTCAATGTCCTCAGAATATACTTCAATGTCCTCAAAATATAGACTTCAATGTCCTCAGAATATACTTCAATGTCCTCAGAATATACTTCAATGTCCTCAAAATATAGACTTCAATGTCCTCAGAATAGACTTCAATGTCCTCAGAATATAGACTTCAATGTCCTCAGAATAGACTTCAATGTCCTCAAAATATAGACTTCAATGTCCTCAAAATATAGACTTCAATGTCCTCAGAATATACTTCAATGTCCTCAAAATATAGACTTCAATGTCCTCAGAATATAGACTTCAATGTCCTCAGAATATAGACTTCAATGTCCTCAGAATATAGACTTCAATGTTTTCAGAATAGACTTCAATGTCCTCAGAATATAGACTTCAATGTCCTCAGAATAGACTTCAATGTCCTCAAAATATAGACTTCAATGTCCTCAAAATATAGACTTCAATGTCCTCAGAATATACTTCAATGTCCTCAAAATATAGACTTCAATGTCCTCAGAATATACTTCAATGTCCTCAAAATATAGACTTCAATGTTCTCAAAATATAGACTTCAATGTCCTCAAAATATAGACTTCAATGTCCTCAGAATATAGACTTCAATGTCTTCAGAATGGACTTCAATGTCTTTAGAATAGACTTCAATGTCCTCAAAATATAGACTTTAATGTCTTCAAAATACAGACTTCAATGTCTTTAGAATAGACTTCAATGTCTTTAGAAAAGACTTCAATGTCTTTAGAAAAAGACTTCAATGTCCTCAGAATAGACTTTAATGTCTTCAAAATATAGACTTCAATGTCTTTAGAATAGACTTCAATGTCTTTAGAATAGACTTCAATGTCTTCAGAATATAGACTTCAATGTCCTCAAAATATAGACTTCAATGTCCTCAAAATATAGACTTCAATGTCCTCAGAATATAGACTTCAATGTCTTTAGAATAGACTTCAATGTCTTTAGAAAAGACTTCAATGTCTTTAGAAAAAGACTTCAATGTCCTCAGAATAGACTTTAATGTCTTCCAAATATAGACTTCAATGTCTTTAGAATAGACTTCAATGTCTTTAGAATAGACTTCAATGTCTTCAGAATGGACTTCAATGTCTTTAGAATAGACTTCAATGTCCTCAAAATATAGACTTTAATGTCTTCAGAATGGACTTCAATGTCTTTAGAATAGACTTCAATGTCCTCAAAATATAGACTTTAATGTCTTCAAAATACAGACTTCAATGTCTTTAGAATAGACTTCAATGTCTTTAGAAAAGACTTCAATGTCTTTAGAAAAAGACTTCAATGTCCTCAGAATAGACTTTAATGTCTTCAAAATATAGACTTCAATGTCTTTAGAATAGACTTCAATGTCTTTAGAATAGACTTCAATGTCTTCAGAATATAGACTTCAATGTCCTCAAAATATAGACTTCAATGTCCTCAGAATATAGACTTCAATGTCTTCAGAATGGACTTCAATGTCTTTAGAATAGACTTCAATGTCCTCAAAATATAGACTTTAATGTCTTCAAAATACAGACTTCAATGTCTTTAGAATAGACTTCAATGTCTTTAGAAAAGACTTCAATGTCTTTAGAAAAAGACTTCAATGTCCTCAGAATAGACTTTAATGTCTTCAAAATATAGACTTCAATGTCTTTAGAATAGACTTCAATGTCTTTAGAATAGACTTCAATGTCTTCAGAATATAGACTTCAATGTCCTCAAAATATAGACTTCAATGTCCTCAGAATATAGACTTCAATGTCTTTAGAATAGACTTCAATGTCTTTAGAAAAGACTTCAATGTCTTTAGAAAAAGACTGCAATGTCCTCAGAATAGACTTTAATGTCTTCCAAATATAGACTTCAATGTCTTTAGAACAGACTTCAATGTCTTTAGAATAGACTTCAATGTCTTCAGAATATAGACTTCAATGTCCTCAAAATATAGACTTCAATGTCCTCAGAATATAGACTTCAATGTCTTCAGAATGGACTTCAATGTCTTTAGAATAGACTTCAATGTCCTCAAAATATAGACTTCAATGTCCTCAGAATATAGACTTCAATGTCTTCAGAATGGACTTCAATGTCTTCAGAATGGACTTCAATGTCTTTAGAATAGACTTCAATGTCCTCAAAATATAGACTTTAATGTCTTCAAAATATAGACTTCAATGTCTTTAGAATAGACTTCAATGTCTTTAGAAAAGACTTCAATGTCTTTAGAAAAAGACTTCAATGTCCTCAGAATAGACTTTAATGTCCTCAGAATATAGACTTCAATGTCCTCAGAATAGACTTCAATGTCTTTAGAATAGACTTCAATGTCCTCAGAATAGACTTCAATGTCACAGAATGTGTTTTACATAATTTATTCACAATAGAAGTAAAATCTTTATTGTCTTCCACGATCGTTTCTCGCGAACCCTTGTAACGTCCAGGTCTTCCTGCAGGTCATGATGATGGACCAGTGTAGAAGATAAACACACACCTGATGATGGACCAGTGTAGAAGATAAACACACTCCTGATGATGGACCAGTGTAGAAGATAAACACACTCCTGATGATGGACCAGTGTAGAAGATAAACACACACCTGATGATGGACCAGTGTAGAAGATAAACACACTCCTGATGATGGACCAGTGTAGAAGATAAACACACTCCTGATGATGGACCAGTGTAGAAGATAAACACACTCCTGATGATGGACCAGTGTAGAAGATAAACACACACCTGATGATGGACCAGTGTAGAAGATAAACACACTCCTGATGATGGACCAGTGTAGAAGATAAACACACACCTGATGATGGACCAGTGTAGAAGATAAACACACTCCTGATGATGGACCAGTGTAGAAGATAAACACACACCTGATGATGGACCAGTGTAGAAGATAAACACACTCCTGATGATGGACCAGTGTAGAAGATAAACACACTCCTGATGATGGACCAGTGTAGAAGATAAACACACACCTGATGATGGACCAGTGTAGAAGATAAACACACTCCTGATGATGGACCAGTGTAGAAGATAAACACACTCCTGATGATGGACCAGTGTAGAAGATAAACACACTCCTGATGATGGACCAGTGTAGAAGATAAACACACTCCTGATGATGGACCAGTGTAGAAGATAAACACACTCCTGATGATGGACCAGTGTAGAAGATAAACACACTCCTGATGATGGACCAGTGTAGAAGATAAACACACTCCTGATGATGGACCAGTGTAGAAGATAAACACACTCCTGATGATGGACCAGTGTAGAAGATAAACACACTCCTGATGATGGACCAGTGTAGAAGATAAACACACTCCTGATGATGGACCAGTGTAGAAGATAAACACACTCCTGATGATGGACCAGTGTAGAAGATAAACACACTCCTGATGATGGACCAGTGTAGAAGATAAACACACACCTGATGATGGACCAGTGTAGAAGATAAACACACTCCTGATGATGGACCAGTGTAGAAGATAAACACACTCCTGATGATGGACCAGTGTAGAAGATAAACACACTCCTGATGATGGACCAGTGTAGAAGATAAACACACTCCTGATGATGGACCAGTGTAGAAGATAAACACACTCCTGATGATGGACCAGTGTAGAAGATAAACACACTCCTGATGATGGACCAGTGTAGAAGATAAACACACTCCTGATGATGGACCAGTGTAGAAGATAAACACACTCCTGATGATGGACCAGTGTAGAAGATAAACACACTCCTGATGATGGACCAGTGTAGAAGATAAACACACTCCTGATGATGGACCAGTGTAGAAGATAAACACACACCTGATGATGGACCAGTGTAGAAGATAAACACACTCCTGATGATGGACCAGTGTAGAAGATAAACACACACCTGATGATGGACCAGTGTAGAAGATAAACACACTCCTGATGATGGACCAGTGTAGA
>NW_028258824.1:0-29270 GCF_982586985.1 Callionymus lyra
TTACCTCTTCAAAACTCCACATTTTTTTTTTTTTTTTTTTACCTCTTCAAAACTCCAACATTGATTTTTTGTTCCTTTTTTTACCTCTTCAAAACTCCAACTTTTTTTTTTTTTTTACCTCTTCAAAACTCTATTTTTTTTTATTTTTTTTTACCTCTTCAAAACTCCTAATTTTTTTTTTTTTTTTTTTTACCTCTTCAAAACTCCACAATTTTTTTTTTTTTTTTACCTCTTCAAAACTCCTAATTTTTTTTTTTTTTTTTTTTACCTCTTCAAAACTCCACAATTTTTTATTTTTTTTTTTACCTCTTCAAAACTCCACAATTTTTTTTTTTTTTTTACCTCTTCAAAACTCCAACATTGATTTTTTGTTCCTTTTTTTACCTCTTCAAAACTCCACAATTTTTTTTTTTTTTTTTTTACCTCTTCAAAACTCAATTTTTTTTTTTTTACCTCTTCAAAACTCCAACATTGATTTTTTGTTCCTTTTTTTACCTCTTCAAAACTCAATTTTTTTTTTTTTTTTACCTCTTCAAAACTCCACAATTTTTTTTTTTTTTTACCTCTTCAAAACTCAATTTTTTTTTTTTTTTTTTTTTACCTCTTCAAAACTCCATTTTTTTTTTTACCTATTCAAAACTCCTAAATTTTTTTTTTTTTTTACCTCTTCAAAACTCCACACATTTTTTTATTTATTTTTTTTACCTCTTCAATACTCCAACTTTTTTTTTTTTTTTTTTTACCTCTTCAAAACTCCACAATTTTTTTTATTTATTTTTTTTACCTCTTCAAAACTCCAACTTTTTTTTTTTTTTTTTTTACCTCTTCAAAACTCCAACATTGATTTTTTGTTCCTTTTTTTACCTCTTCAAAACTCCAACTTTTTTTTTTTTACCTCTTCAAAACTCCACAATTTTTTTTTTTTTTTTTTACCTCTTCAAAACTCCAACATTGATTTTTTGTTCCTTTTTTTACCTATTCAAAACTCCTAAATTTTTTTTTTTTTTTTTTTACCTCTTCAAAACTCCAACATTGATTTTTTGTTCCTTTTTTTACCTCTTCAAAACTCAATTTTTTTTTTTTACCTCTTCAAAACTCCACAATTTTTTTTTTTTTTAGCTCTTCAAAACTCTTTTTTTTTTTTTTTTTTACCTCTTCAAAACTCCAATTTTTTTTTTTTTACCTCTTCAAAACTCCTAAATTTTTTTTTTTTTTTTACCTCTTCAAAACTCCACATTTTTTTTTTTTTTTTTTTTACCTCTTCAAAACTCCAACATTGATTTTTTGTTCCTTTTTTTACCTCTTCAAAACTCCAACTTTTTTTTTTTTTTTTACCTCTTCAAAACTCCTAACTTTTTTTTTTTTTTTTACCTCTTCAAAACTCCACAATTTTTTTTTTTTTTTTTTTACCTCTTCAAAACTCCAACATTGATTTTTTTGTTCCTTTTTTTACCTCTTCAAAACTCCAACTTTTTTTTTTTTTTTTACCTCTTCAAAACTCTATTTTTTTTTATTTTTTTTTACCTCTTCAAAACTCCTAATTTTTTTTTTTTTTTTTTTACCTCTTCAAAACTCCACAATTTTTTTTTTTTTTTTACCTCTTCAAAACTCCTAAATTTTTTTTTTTTTACCTCTTCAAAACTCCACAATTTTTTATTTTTTTTTTTACCTCTTCAAAACTCCACAATTTTTTTTTTTTTTTTACCTCTTCAAAACTCCAACATTGATTTTTTGTTCCTTTTTTTACCTCTTCAAAACTCCACAATTTTTTTTTTTTTTTTTTTACCTCTTCAAAACTCAATTTTTTTTTTTTTACCTCTTCAAAACTCCAACATTGATTTTTTGTTCCTTTTTTTACCTCTTCAAAACTCAATTTTTTTTTTTTTTTTACCTCTTCAAAACTCCAATTTTTTTTATTTTTTTTTACCTATTCAAAACTCCTAAATTTTTTTTTTTTTTTTTTTACCTCTTCAAAACTCCAACATTGATTTTTTGTTGCTTTTTTTACCTCTTCAAAACTCCAAAATTTTTTTTTTTTTTTACCTCTTCAAAACTCAATTTTTTTTTTTTACCTCTTCAAAACTCCACAATTTTTTTTTTTTTTTAGCTCTTCAAAACTCAATTTTTTTTTTTTGTTTTTACCTCTTCAAAACTCCAATTTTTTTTTTTTTTTACCTCTTCAAAACTCCTAAATTTTTTTTTTTTTTTTACCTCTTCAAAACTCCACATTTTTTTTTTTTTTTTTTTAACTCTTCAAAACTCCAACATTGATTTTTTGTTCCTTTTTTTACCTCTTCAAAACTCCAACTTTTTTTTTTTTTACCTCTTCAAAACTCTTTTTTTTTTTTTTTTTTTACCTCTTCAAAACTCCAACTTTTTTTTTTTTTTTTACCTCTTCAAAACTCCAACATTGATTTTTTGTTCCTTTTTTTACCTCTTCAAAACTCCAACTTTTTTTTTTTTTTACCTCTTCAAAACTCAATTTTTTTTTTTTTTTTACCTCTTCAAAACTCCACACATTTTTTTATTTATTTTTTTTACCTCTTCAAAACTCCAACTGTTTTTTTTTTTTTTTTACCTCTTCAAAACTCCACAAATTTATTTATTTATTTTTTTTACCTCTTCAAAACTCCAACTTTTTTTTTTTTTTTTTTTACCTCTTCAAAACTCCAACATTGATTTTTTGTTCCTTTTTTTACCTCTTCAAAACTCCAACTTTTTTTTTTTTTTACCTCTTCAAAACTCAAATTTTTTTTTTTTTTTTTTACCTCTTCAAAACTCAATTTTTTTTTTTTACCTATTAAAAACTCCTATATTTTTTTTTTTTTTTTTTTACCTCTTCAAAACTCCAACATTGATTTTTTGTTCCTTTTTTTACCTCTTCAAAACTCCTAACTTTTTTTTTTTTTTTTACCTCTTCAAAACTCCACAATTTTTTTATTTTTTTTTTTACCTCTTCAAAACTCCAACATTGATTTTTTGTTCCTTTTTTTACCTCTTCAAAACTCCAACTTTTTTTTTTTTTTTTACCTCTTCAAAACTCTATTTTTTTTTATTTTTTTTTACCTCTTCAAAACTCCTAATTTTTTTTTTTTTTTTTTTACCTCTTCAAAACTCCACAATTTTTTTTTTTTTTTACCTCTTCAAAACTCCTAAATTTTTTTTTTTTTACCTCTTCAAAACTCCACAATTTTTTTTTTTTTTTTTTACCTCTTCAAAACTCCACAATTTTTTTTTTTTTTTACCTCTTCAAAACTCCAACATTGATTTTTTGTTCCTTTTTTTACCTCTTCAAAACTCCACAATTTTTTTTTTTTTTTTTTTACCTCTTCAAAACTCAAATTTTTTTTTTTTACCTCTTCAAAACTCCAACATTGATTTTTTGTTCCTTTTTTTACCTCTTCAAAACTCAATTTTTTTTTTTTTTTTACCTCTTCAAAACTCCAATTTTTTTTATTTATTTTTTACCTATTCAAAACTCCTAAATTTTTATTTATTTTTTTTACCTCTTCAAAACTCCAACATTGATTTTTTGTTCCTTTTTTTACCTCTTCAAAACTCCACACATTTTTTTATTTTTTTTTTTTACCTCTTCAAAACTCCAACTTTTTTTTTTTTTTTTTTTACCTCTTCAAAACTCCACAAATTTATTTATTTATTTTTTTTACCTCTTCAAAACTCCAACTTTTTTTTTTTTTTTTTTTACCTCTTCAAAACTCCAACATTGATTTTTTGTTCCTTTTTTTACCTCTTCAAAACTCCAACTTTTTTTTTTTTTTACCTCTTCAAAACTCATTTTTTTTTTTTTTTTTTACCTCTTCAAAACTCAATTTTTTTTTTTTTACCTATTAAAAACTCCTAAATTTTTTTTTTTTTTTTTTTACCTCTTCAAAACTCCAACATTGATTTTTTGTTCCTTTTTTTACCTCTTGAAAACTCCAACTTTTTTTTTTTTTTTTACCTCTTCAAAACTCCACAATTTCTTTTTTTTTTTTTTACCTCTTCAAAACTCAATTTTTTTTTTTTACCTCTTCAAAACTCCACAATTTTTTTTTTTTTTTTAGCTCTTCAAAACTCAATTTTTTTTTTTGTTTTTACCTCTTCAAAACTCCAATTTTTTTTTTTTTTTACCTCTTCAAAACTCCTAAATTTTTTTTTTTTTTTTTACCTCTTCAAAACTCCAACATTGATTTTTTGTTCCTTTTTTTACCTCTTCAAAACTCCAACTTTTTTTTTTTTTTACCTCTTCAAAACTCTTTTTTTTTTTTTTTTTTACCTCTTCAAAACTCCAACTTTTTTTTTTTTTTTTACCTCTTCAAAACTCCAACATTGATTTTTTGTTCCTTTTTTTACCTCTTCAAAACTCCAACTTTTTTTTTTTTTTACCTCTTCAAAACTCAATTTTTTTTTTTTTTTTACCTCTTCAAAACTCCACACATTTTTTTATTTATTTTTTTTACCTCTTCAAAACTCCAACTTTTTTTTTTTTTTTTTTTACCTCTTCAAAACTCCACAAATTTATTTATTTATTTTTTTTACCTCTTCAAAACTCCAACTTTTTTTTTTTTTTTTTTTACCTCTTCAAAACTCCAACATTGATTTTTTGTTCCTTTTTTTACCTCTTCAAAACTCCAACTTTTTTTTTTTTTACCTCTTCAAAACTCAAATTTTTTTTTTTTTTTTTACCTCTTCAAAACTCAATTTTTTTTTTTTACCTATTAAAAACTCCTATATTTTTTTTTTTTTTTTTTACCTCTTCAAAACTCCAACATTGATTTTTTGTTCCTTTTTTTACCTCTTCAAAACTCCAACTTTTTTTTTTTTTTACCTCTTCAAAACTCCAACATTGATTTTTTGTTCCTTTTTTTTCCTTTTCAAAACTCCTAAATTTTTTTTATTTTTTTTTTCCTCTTCAAAACTCCACAATTTTTTTTATTTTTTTTTTTTACCTCTTCAAAACTCCAACTTTTTTTTTTTTTTTTTTACCTCTTCAAAACTCCTAATTTTTTTTTTTTTTTTTTTACCTCTTCAAAACTCCACAATTTTTTATTTTTTTTTTACCTATTCAAAACTCCTAAATTTTTTTTTTTTTTTTTTACCTCTTCAAAACTCCAACATTGATTTTTTGTTGCTTTTTTTACCTCTTCAAAACTCCAAAATTTTTTTTTTTTTTTACCTCTTCAAAACTCAATTTTTTTTTTTTACCTCTTCAAAACTCCACAATTTTTTTTTTTTTTAGCTCTTCAAAACTCAATTTTTTTTTTTTTTTTTTACCTCTTCAAAACTCCAATTTTTTTTTTTTTTTACCTCTTCAAAACTCCTAAATTTTTTTTTTTTTTTACCTCTTCAAAACTCCACATTTTTTTTTTTTTTTTTTACCTCTTCAAAACTCCAACATTGATTTTTTGTTCCTTTTTTTACCTCTTCAAAACTCCAACTTTTTTTTTTTTTTTTACCTCTTCAAAACTCCTAACTTTTTTTTTTTTTTTACCTCTTCAAAACTCCACAATTTTTTTTTTTTTTTTTTACCTCTTCAAAACTCCAACATTGATTTTTTGTTCCTTTTTTTACCTCTTCAAAACTCCAACTTTTTTTTTTTTTTTTACCTCTTCAAAACTCAATTTTTTTTATTTTTTTTTACCTCTTCAAAACTCCACAATTTTTTTTTTTTTTACCTCTTCAAAACTCCTAAATTTTTTATTTTTTTTTACCTCTTCAAAACTCCACAATTTTTTTTTTTTTTTTTACCTATTCAAAACTCCTAAATTTTTTTTATTTTTTTTTTACCTCTTCAAAACTCCAACATTGATTTTTTGTTCCTTTTTTTACCTCTTCAAAACTCCAACTTTTTTTTTTTTTTACCTCTTCAAAACTCTTTTTTTTTTTTTTTTTTTACCTCTTCAAAACTCCAACTTTTTTTTTTTTTTTTTTTTACCTCTTCAAAACTCCACAATTAATTTTTTTTTTTTTACCTATTCAAAACTCCTAAATTTTTTTTTTTTTTTTTTACCTCTTCAAAACTCCAACATTGATTTTTTGTTCCTTTTTTTACCTCTTCAAAACTCAATTTTTTTTTTTTTTTTACCTCTTCAAAACTCCACACATTTTTTTTTTTTTTTTTTTACCTCTTCAAAACTCCAACTTTTTTTTTTTTTTTTTTTACCTCTTCAAAACTCCACAAATTTTTTTATTTATTTTTTTTACCTCTTCAAAACTCCAACTTTTTTTTTTTTTTTTTTACCTCTTCAAAACTCCAACATTGATTTTTTGTTCCTTTTTTTACCTCTTCAAAACTCCAACTTTTTTTTTTTTTTTTACCTCTTCAAAACTCCTAACTTTTTTTTTTTTTTTTACCTCTTCAAAACTCCACAATTTTTTTTTTTTTTTTTTTACCTCTTCAAAACTCCAACATTGATTTTTTGTTCCTTTTTTTACCTCTTCAAAACTCCAACTTTTTTTTTTTTTTTTACCTCTTCAAAACTCCTAAATTTTTTTTTTATTTTTTTTTACCTCTTCAAAACTCCACAATTTTTTTTTTTTGTTTTACCTCTTCAAAACTCCTAAATTTTTTTTTTTTTTTTACCTCTTCAAAACTCCACAATTTTTTTTTTTTTTTTTTACCTCTTCAAAACTCCACAATTTTTTTTTTTTTTTTTACCTATTCAAAACTCCTACATTTTTTTTTTTTTTTTTTTACCTCTTCAAAACTCCAACATTGATTTTTTGTTCCTTTTTTTACCTCTTCAAAACTCCAACTTTTTTTTTTTTTTTACCTCTTCAAAACTCTTTTTTTTTTTTTTTTTACCTCTTCAAAACTCCTAAATTTTTTTTTTTTTTTTTTTCCTCTTCAAAACTCCACAATTTTTTTTTTTTTTTTACCTCTTCAAAACTCCTAAATTTTTTTTTTTTTTTACCTCTTCAAAACTCCACAATTTTTTTTTTTTTTTTTACCTCTTCAAAACTCCACAATTTTTTTTTTTTTTTTACCTCTTCAAAACTCCACAATTTTTTTTTTTTTTTTTACCTATTCAAAACTCCTAAATTTTTTTTTTTTTTTTTTTACCTCTTCAAAACTCCAACATTGATTTTTTGTTCCTTTTTTTACCTCTTCAAAACTCATTTTTTTTTTTTTTTTTACCTCTTCAAAACTCCAACATTGGTTTTTTGTTCCTTTTTTTACCTCTTCAAAACTCCAACTTTTTTTTTTTTTTACCTCTTCAAAACTCAATTTTTTTTTTTTTTTTTTTACCTCTTCAAAACTCAATTTTTTTTTTTACCTATTCAAAACTCCTAATTTTTTTTTTTTTTTTTTTACCTCTTCAAAACTCCAACATTGATTTTTTGTTCCTTTTTTTACCTCTTCAAAACTCCAACTTTTTTTTTTTTTACCTCTTCAAAACTCAATTTTTTTTTAATTTTTTTTTACCTCTTCAAAACTCCATTTTTTTTTTTTACCTATTCAAAACTCCTAAATTTTTTTTTTTTTTTTTTACCTCTTCAAAACTCCAACATTGATTTTTTGTTCCTTTTTTTACCTCTTCAAAACTCCAACTTTTTTTTTTTTTTACCTCTTCAAAACTCCAACTTTTTTTTTTTTTTTTTTTACCTCTTCAAAACTCCACAAATTTATTTATTTATTTTTTTTACCTCTTCAAAACTCCAACTTTTTTTTTTTTTTTTTTTACCTCTTCAAAACTCCAACATTGATTTTTTGTTCCTTTTTTTACCTCTTCAAAACTCCAACTTTTTTTTTTTTTTACCTCTTCAAAACTCAAATTTTTTTTTTTTTTTTTACCTCTTCAAAACTCAATTTTTTTTTTTTACCTATTAAAAACTCCTAAATTTTTTTTTTTTTTTTTTTACCTCTTCAAAACTCCAACATTGATTTTTTGTTCCTTTTTTTACCTCTTCAAAACTCCAACTTTTTTTTTTTTTTTTACCTCTTCAAAACTCCACAATTTTTTTTTTTTTTTACCTCTTCAAAACTCCATTTTTTTTTTTTACCTATTCAAAACTCCTAAATTTTTTTTTTTTTTTACCTCTTCAAAACTCCACACATTTTTTTATTTATTTTTTTTACCTCTTCAAAACTCCAACTTTTTTTTTTTTTTTTTTTACCTCTTCAAAACTCCACAATTTTTTTTATTTATTTTTTTTACCTCTTCAAAACTCCAACTTTTTTTTTTTTTTTTTTTACCTCTTCAAAACTCCAACATTGATTTTTTGTTCCTTTTTTTACCTCTTCAAAACTCCAACTTTTTTTTTTTTACCTCTTCAAAACTCCACAATTTTTTTTTTTTTTTTTTTACCTCTTCAAAACTCCAACATTGATTTTTTGTTCCTTTTTTTACCTCTTCAAAACTCCAACTTTTTTTTTTTTTTTTACCTCTTCAAAACTCTATTTTTTTTTATTTTTTTTTACCTCTTCAAAACTCCTAATTTTTTTTTTTTTTTTTTTTACCTCTTCAAAACTCCACAATTTTTTTTTTTTTTTTACCTCTTCAAAACTCCAACATTGATTTTTTGTTCCTTTTTTTACCTCTTCAAAACTCAATTTTTTTTTTTTACCTCTTCAAAACTCCACAATTTTTTTTTTTTTTTAGCTCTTCAAAACTCTTTTTTTTTTTTTTTTACCTCTTCAAAACTCCAATTTTTTTTTTTTTTACCTCTTCAAAACTCCAACATTGATTTTTTGTTCCTTTTTTTACCTCTTCAAAACTCCAACTTTTTTTTTTTTTTTACCTCTTCAAAACTCCTAACTTTTTTTTTTTTTTTTACCTCTTCAAAACTCCACAATTTTTTTTTTTTTTTTTTTACCTCTTCAAAACTCCAACATTGATTTTTTGTTCCTTTTTTTACCTCTTCAAAACTCCAACTTTTTTTTTTTTTTTACCTCTTCAAAACTCTATTTTTTTTTATTTTTTTTTACCTCTTCAAAACTCCTAAATTTTTTTTTTTTACCTCTTCAAAACTCCACAATTTTTTTTTTTTTTTTTTTACCTCTTCAAAACTCCAACATTGATTTTTTGTTCCTTTTTTTACCTCTTCAAAACTCAATTTTTTTTTTTTTTTTACCTCTTCAAAACTCCAATTTTTTTTTTTTTTTTTACCTATTCAAAACTCCTAAATTTTTTTTTTTTTTTTTTACCTCTTCAAAACTCCAACATTGATTTTTTGTTGCTTTTTTTACCTCTTCAAAACTCCAAAATTTTTTTTTTTTTTTACCTCTTCAAAACTCAATTTTTTTTTTTTACCTCTTCAAAACTCCACAATTTTTTTTTTTTTTTTAGCTCTTCAAAACTCAATTTTTTTTTTTTGTTTTTACCTCTTCAAAACTCCAATTTTTTTTTTTTTTACCTCTTCAAAACTCCTAAATTTTTTTTTTTTTTTTTTACCTCTTCAAAACTCCACATTTTTTTTTTTTTTTTTTACCTCTTCAAAACTCCAACATTGATTTTTTGTTCCTTTTTTTACCTCTTCAAAACTCCAACTTTTTTTTTTTTTACCTCTTCAAAACTCTTTTTTTTTTTTTTTTTTACCTCTTCAAAACTCCAACTTTTTTTTTTTTTTTTACCTCTTCAAAACTCCAACATTGATTTTTTGTTCCTTTTTTTACCTCTTCAAAACTCCAACTTTTTTTTTTTTTTACCTCTTCAAAACTCAATTTTTTTTTTTTTTTTACCTCTTCAAAACTCCACACATTTTTTTATTTATTTTTTTTACCTCTTCAAAACTCCAACTTTTTTTTTTTTTTTTTTTACCTCTTCAAAACTCCACAAATTTATTTATTTATTTTTTTTACCTCTTCAAAACTCCAACTTTTTTTTTTTTTTTTTTTACCTCTTCAAAACTCCAACATTGATTTTTTGTTCCTTTTTTTACCTCTTCAAAACTCCAACTTTTTTTTTTTTTTACCTCTTCAAAACTCAAATTTTTTTTTTTTTTTTTACCTCTTCAAAACTCAATTTTTTTTTTTTACCTATTAAAAACTCCTATATTTTTTTTTTTTTTTTTACCTCTTCAAAACTCCAACATTGATTTTTTGTTCCTTTTTTTACCTCTTCAAAACTCCAACTTTTTTTTTTTTTTACCTCTTCAAAACTCCAACATTGATTTTTTGTTCCTTTTTTTTCCTTTTCAAAACTCCTAAATTTTTTTTATTTTTTTTTTCCTCTTCAAAACTCCACAATTTTTTTTATTTTTTTTTTTTACCTCTTCAAAACTCCAACTTTTTTTTTTTTTTTTTTACCTCTTCAAAACTCCTAATTTTTTTTTTTTTTTTTTACCTCTTCAAAACTCTTTTTTTTTTTTTTTTTTACCTCTTCAAAACTCCAACTTTTTTTTTTTTTTTTACCTCTTCAAAACTCCAACATTGATTTTTTGTTCCTTTTTTTACCTCTTCAAAACTCCAACTTTTTTTTTTTTTTACCTCTTCAAAACTCCAACTTTTTTTTTTTTTTTACCTCTTCAAAACTCAATTTTTTTTTTTTTTTTACCTCTTCAAAACTCCACACATTTTTTTATTTATTTTTTTTACCTCTTCAAAACTCCAACTTTTTTTTTTTTTTTTTTTACCTCTTCAAAACTCCACAAATTTATTTATTTATTTTTTTTACCTCTTCAAAACTCCAACTTTTTTTTTTTTTTTTTTACCTCTTCAAAACTCCAACATTGATTTTTTGTTCCTTTTTTTACCTCTTCAAAACTCCAACTTTTTTTTTTTTTTTTTTACCTCTTCAAAACTCCAACATTGATTTTTTGTTCCTTTTTTTACCTCTTCAAAACTCCAACTTTTTTTTTTTTTTACCTCTTCAAAACTCAAATTTTTTTTTTTTTTTTTTACCTCTTCAAAACTCAATTTTTTTTTTTTACCTATTAAAAACTCCTATATTTTTTTTTTTTTTTTTTACCTCTTCAAAACTCCAACATTGATTTTTTGTTCCTTTTTTTACCTCTTCAAAACTCCAACTTTTTTTTTTTTTTACCTCTTCAAAACTCCAACATTGATTTTTTGTTCCTTTTTTTTCCTTTTCAAAACTCCTAAATTTTTTTTATTTTTTTTTTCCTCTTCAAAACTCCACAATTTTTTTATTTTTTTTTTTTACCTCTTCAAAACTCCAACTTTTTTTTTTTTTTTTTTACCTCTTCAAAACTCCTAATTTTTTTTTTTTTTTTTTTACCTCTTCAAAACTCCACAATTTTTTATTTTTTTTTTACCTATTCAAAACTCCTAAATTTTTTTTTTTTTTTTTTACCTCTTCAAAACTCCAACATTGATTTTTTGTTGCTTTTTTTACCTCTTCAAAACTCCAAAATTTTTTTTTTTTTTTACCTCTTCAAAACTCAATTTTTTTTTTCTACCTCTTCAAAACTCCACAATTTTTTTTTTTTTTTAGCTCTTCAAAACTCAATTTTTTTTTTTTTTTTTTACCTCTTCAAAACTCCAATTTTTTTTTTTTTTTTACCTCTTCAAAACTCCTAAATTTTTTTTTTTTTTTTACCTCTTCAAAACTCCACATTTTTTTTTTTTTTTTTTACCTCTTCAAAACTCCAACATTGATTTTTTGTTCCTTTTTTTACCTCTTCAAAACTCCAACTTTTTTTTTTTTTTTTACCTCTTCAAAACTCCTAACTTTTTTTTTTTTTTTACCTCTTCAAAACTCCACAATTTTTTTTTTTTTTTTTTTACCTCTTCAAAACTCCAACATTGATTTTTTGTTCCTTTTTTTACCTCTTCAAAACTCCAACTTTTTTTTTTTTTTTTACCTCTTCAAAACTCAATTTTTTTTATTTTTTTTTACCTCTTCAAAACTCCACAATTTTTTTTTTTTTTACCTCTTCAAAACTCCTAAATTTTTTATTTTTTTTTACCTCTTCAAAACTCCACAATTTTTTATTTTTTTTTTACCTCTTCAAAACTCCACAATTTTTTTTTTTTTTTTTACCTATTCAAAACTCCTAAATTTTTTTTTATTTTTTTTTTACCTCTTCAAAACTCCAACATTGATTTTTTGTTCCTTTTTTTACCTCTTCAAAACTCCAACTTTTTTTTTTTTTTACCTCTTCAAAACTCATTTTTTTTTTTTTTTTTTACCTCTTCAAAACTCCAACTTTTTTTTTTTTTTTTTTACCTCTTCAAAACTCCAACATTGATTTTTTGTTCCTTTTTTTACCTCTTCAAAACTCAATTTTTTTTTTTTTTTACCTCTTCAAAACTCCACACATTTTTTTTTTTTTTTTTTTTACCTCTTCAAAACTCCAACTTTTTTTTTTTTTTTTTTACCTCTTCAAAACTCCACAAATTTTTTTATTTATTTTTTTTACCTCTTCAAAACTCCAACTTTTTTTTTTTTTTTTTTTACCTCTTCAAAACTCCAACATTGATTTTTTGTTCCTTTTTTTACCTCTTCAAAACTCCAACTTTTTTTTTTTTTTACCTCTTCAAAACTCAAATTTTTTTTTTTTTTTTTTACCTCTTCAAAACTCAATTTTTTTTTTTTTACCTATTAAAAACTCCTAAATTTTTTTTTTTTTTTTTTTACCTCTTCAAAACTCCAACATTGATTTTTTGTTCCTTTTTTTACCTCTTCAAAACTCCAACTTTTTTTTTTTTTTTTACCTCTTCAAAACTCCACAATTTCTTTTTTTTTTTTTTTACCTCTTCAAAACACAATTTTTTTTTTTTTACCTCTTCAAAACTCCAACATTGATTTTTTGTTCCTTTTTTTACCTCTTCAAAACTCAATTTTTTTTTTTTTTTTTACCTCTTCAAAACTCCAATTTTTTTTTTTTTTTTTTACCTATTCAAAACTCCTAAATTTTTTTTTTTTTTTTTTACCTCTTCAAAACTCCAACATTGATTTTTTGTTCCTTTTTTTACCTCTTCAAAACTCCAACTTTTTTTTTTTTTTTTACCTCTTCAAAACTCAATTTTTTTTATTTTTTTTTACCTCTTCAAAACTCCTAAATTTTTTTTTATTTTTTTTTTACCTCTTCAAAACTCCACAATTTTTTTTTTTTTTTACCTCTTCAAAACTCCTAAATTTTTTATTTTTTTTTTACCTCTTCAAAACTCCACAATTTTTTTTTTTTTTTTTACCTCTTCAAAACTCCACAATTTTTTTTTTTTTTTACCTATTCAAAACTCCTATTTTTTTTTATTTTTTTTTTACCTCTTCAAAACTCCAACATTGATTTTTTGTTCCTTTTTTTACCTCTTCAAAACTCCAACTTTTTTTTTTTTTTACCTCTTCAAAACTCATTTTTTTTTTTTTTTTACCTCTTCAAAACTCCAACTTTTTTTTATTTATTTTTTTACCTCTTCAAAACTCCACAATTAATTTTTTTTTTTTTACCTATTCAAAACTCCTAAATTTTTTTTTTTTTTTTTACCTCTTCAAAACTCCAACATTGATTTTTTGTTCCTTTTTTTACCTCTTCAAAACTCAATTTTTTTTTTTTTTTTACCTCTTCAAAACTCCACACATTTTTTTTTTTTTTTTTTTTACCTCTTCAAAACTCCAACTTTTTTTTTTTTTTTTTTTACCTCTTCAAAACTCCAACTTTTTTTTTTTTTTTTTTTACCTCTTCAAAACTCCAACATTGATTTTTTGTTCCTTTTTTTACCTCTTGAAAACTCCAACTTTTTTTTTTTTTTTTACCTCTTCAAAACTCCACAATTTCTTTTTTTTTTTTTTACCTCTTCAAAACTCATTTTTTTTTTTTTTACCTCTTCAAAACTCCAACATTGATTTTTTGTTCCTTTTTTTACCTCTTCAAAACTCAATTTTTTTTTTTTTTTTTACCTCTTCAAAACTCCAATTTTTTTTTTTTTTTTTACCTATTCAAAACTCCTAAATTTTTTTTTTTTTTTTTTACCTCTTCAAAACTCCAACATTGATTTTTTGTTGCTTTTTTTACCTCTTCAAAACTCAATTTTTTTTTTTTTACCTCTTCAAAACTCCACAATTTTTTTTTTTTTTTTAGCTCTTCAAAACTCAATTTTTTTTTTTTTTTTACCTCTTCAAAACTCCACATTTTTTTTTTTTTTTTTTTACCTCTTCAAAACTCCAACATTGATTTTTTGTTCCTTTTTTTACCTCTTCAAAACTCCAACTTTTTTTTTTTTTTTTACCTCTTCAAAACTCCTAACTTTTTTTTTTTTTTTTACCTCTTCAAAACTCCACAATTTTTTTTTTTTTTTTTTACCTCTTCAAAACTCCAACATTGATTTTTTGTTCCTTTTTTTACCTCTTCAAAACTCCAACTTTTTTTTTTTTTTTTACCTCTTCAAAACTCAATTTTTTTAATTTTTTTTTACCTCTTCAAAACTCCTAAATTTTTTTTTTTTTTTTTTTTACCTCTTCAAAACTCCTAAATTTTTTTTTTTTTTTTACCTCTTCAAAACTCCACAATTTTTTTTTTTTTTTTTTACCTCTTCAAAACTCCACAATTTTTTTTTTTTTTTTTACCTATTCAAAACTCCTAAATTTTTTTTTTTTTTTTTTACCTCTTCAAAACTCCAACATTGATTTTTTGTTCCTTTTTTTACCTCTTCAAAACTCCAACTTTTTTTTTTTTTTTACCTCTTCAAAACTCCAACTTTTTTTTTTTACCTATTAAAAACTCCTAAATTTTTTTTTTTTTTTTTTTACCTCTTCAAAACTCCAACATTGATTTTTTGTTCCTTTTTTTACCTCTTCAAAACTCCAACTTTTTTTTTTTTTTTTACCTCTTCAAAACTCCACAATTTTTTTTTTTTTTACCTCTTCAAAACTCAATTTTTTTTTTTTTTTTTTTTACCTCTTCAAAACTCCATTTTTTTTTTTTACCTATTCAAAACTCCTAAATTTTTTTTTTTTTTTACCTCTTCAAAACTCCACACATTTTTTTATTTATTTTTTTTACCTCTTCAAAACTCCAACTTTTTTTTTTTTTTTTTTTACCTCTTCAAAACTCCACAATTTTTTTTATTTATTTTTTTTACCTCTTCAAAACTCCAACTTTTTTTTTTTTTTTTTTTACCTCTTCAAAACTCCAACATTGATTTTTTGTTCCTTTTTTTACCTCTTCAAAACTCCAACTTTTTTTTTTTTACCTCTTCAAAACTCCACAATTTTTTTTTTTTTTTTTTTACCTCTTCAAAACTCCAACATTGATTTTTTGTTCCTTTTTTTACCTCTTCAAAACTCCAACTTTTTTTTTTTTTTTTACCTCTTCAAAACTCAATTTTTTTTTTTTACCTATTAAAAAATCCTAAATTTTTTTTTTTTTTTTTTACCTCTTCAAAACTCCAACATTGATTTTTTGTTCCTTTTTTTACCTCTTCAAAACTCCAACTTTTTTTTTTTTTTTTACCTCTTCAAAACTCCACAATTTTTTTTTTTTTTTACCTCTTCAAAACTCAATTTTTTTTTTTTTTTTTTTTTTACCTCTTCAAAACTCCATTTTTTTTTTTACCTATTCAAAACTCCTAAATTTTTTTTTTTTTTTACCTCTTCAAAACTCCACAAATTTTTTTATTTATTTTTTTTACCTCTTCAAAACTCCAACTTTTTTTTTTTTTTTTTTACCTCTTCAAAACTCCAACATTGATTTTTTGTTCCTTTTTTTACCTCTTCAAAACTCCAACTTTTTTTTTTTTACCTCTTCAAAACTCCACAATTTTTTTTTTTTTTTTTTTACCTCTTCAAAACTCCAACATTGATTTTTTGTTCCTTTTTTTACCTCTTCAAAACTCCAACTTTTTTTTTTTTTTTTACCTCTTCAAAACTCAATTTTTTTTTTTTTTTTTACCTCTTCAAAACTCCTAAATTTTTTTTTTTTTTTTTTTCCTCTTCAAAACTCCACAATTTTTTTTTTTTTTTACCTCTTCAAAACTCCTAAATTTTTTTTTTTTTTTACCTCTTCAAAACTCCACAATTTTTTTTTTTTTTTTTTACCTCTTCAAAACTCCACAATTTTTTTTTTTTTTTTTACCTATTCAAAACTCCTAAATTTTCTTTTTTTTTTTTTTACCTCTTCAAAACTCCAACATTGATTTTTTGTTTCTTTTTTTACCTCTTCAAAACTCCAACTTTTTTTTTTTTTTACCTCTTCAAAACTCAATTTTTTTTTAACCTATTAAAAACTCCTAAATTTTTTTTTTTTTTTTTTTACCTCTTCAAAACTCCAACATTGATTTTTTGTTCCTTTTTTTACCTCTTCAAAACTCCAACTTTTTTTTTTTTTTTACCTCTTCAAAACTCCACAATTTTTTTTTTTTTTTACCTCTTCAAAACTCAATTTTTTTTTTTTTTTTTTTTTTACCTCTTCAAAACTCCATTTTTTTTTTTTACCTATTCAAAACTCCTAAATTTTTTTTTTTTTTTACCTCTTCAAAACTCCACACATTTTTTTATTTATTTTTTTTACCTCTTCAAAACTCCAATTTTTTTTTTTTTTTTTTTACCTCTTCAAAACTCCACAAATTTTTTTTTTTTTTTTTTTTACCTCTTCAAAACTCCTAAATATATATTTTTTTTTTACCTCTTCAAAACTCCAACATTGATTTTTTGTTCCTTTTTTTACCTCTTCAAATCTCCTAAATTTTTTTATTTTTTTTTTACCTCTTCAAAACTCCACAATTTTTTTTTTTTTTTTTTTACCTCTTCAAAACTCCTCAATTTTTTTTATTTTTTTTTTACCTCTTCAAAACTCCTCAATTTTTTTTATTTTATTTTTACCTCTTCAAAACTCCACAATTTTATTATTTTTTTTTTTTACCTCTTCAAAACTCCAACATTGATTTTTTGTTCCTTTTTTTACCTCTTCAAAACTCCAACTTTTTTTTTTTTTTTTTTTTTTACCTCTTCAAAACTCCTAAATATTTTTTTTTTTTTTACCTCTTCAAAACTCCAACATTGATTTTTTGTTCCTTTTTTACCTCTTCAAATCTCCTAAATTTTTTTATTTTTTTTTTACCTCTTCAAAACTCCACAATTTTTTTTTTTTTTTTTTTACCTCTTCAAAACTCCTCAATTTTTTTTATTTTTTTTTTACCTCTTCAAAACTCCTCAATTTTTTTTATTTTTTTTTTACCTCTTCAAAACTCCACAATTTTATTATTTTTTTTTTTTACCTCTTCAAAACTCCAACATTGATTTTTTGTTCCTTTTTTTACCTCTTCAAAACTCCAACTTTTTTTTTTTTTTTTTTTTTTTACCTCTTCAAAACTCCTAAATATTTTTTTTTTTTTTACCTCTTCAAAACTCCAACATTGATTTTTTGTTCCTTTTTTTACCTCTTCAAATCTCCTAAATTTTTTTATTTTTTTTTTACCTCTTCAAAACTCCACAATTTTTTTTTTTTTTTTTTTTACCTCTTCAAAACTCCAACATTGATTTTTTGTTCCTTTTTTTACCTCTTCAAAACTCCAACTTTTTTTTTTTTACCTCTTCAAAACTCCACAATTTTCTTTTTTTTTTTTTTACCTCTTCAAAACTCCAACATTGATTTTTTGTTCCTTTTTTTACCTCTTCAAAACTCCAACTTTTTTTTTTTTTTTTTACCTCTTCAAAACTCAATTTTTTTTTTTTTTTTACCTCTTCAAAACTCCTAAATTTTTTTTTTTTTTTTTTCCTCTTCAAAACTCCACAATTTTTTTTTTTTTTTACCTCTTCAAAACTCCTAATTTTTTTTTTTTTTTTACCTCTTCAAAACTCCACAATTTTTTTTTTTTTTTTTTACCTCTTCAAAACTCCACAATTTTTTTTTTTTTTTTTACCTATTCAAAACTCCTAAATTTTCTTTTTTTTTTTTTTACCTCTTCAAAACTCCAACATTGATTTTTTGTTTCTTTTTTTACCTCTTCAAAACTCCAACTTTTTTTTTTTTTTACCTCTTCAAAACTCAATTTTTTTTTTTAACCTATTAAAAACTCCTAAATTTTTTTTTTTTTTTTTTTTACCTCTTCAAAACTCCAACATTGATTTTTTGTTCCTTTTTTTACCTCTTCAAAACTCCAACTTTTTTTTTTTTTTTACCTCTTCAAAACTCCACAATTTTTTTTTTTTTTTACCTCTTCAAAACTCAATTTTTTTTTTTTTTTTTTTTTTACCTCTTCAAAACTCCATTTTTTTTTTTTACCTATTCAAAACTCCTAAATTTTTTTTTTTTTTTACCTCTTCAAAACTCCACACATTTTTTTATTTATTTTTTTTACCTCTTCAAAACTCCAACTTTTTTTTTTTTTTTTTTTACCTCTTCAAAACTCCACAAATTTTTTTATTTATTTTTTTTACCTCTTCAAAACTCCAACTTTTTTTTTTTTTTTTTTTACCTCTTCAAAACTCCAACATTGATTTTTTGTTCCTTTTTTTACCTCTTCAAAACTCCAACTTTTTTTTTTTAACCTATTAAAAACTCCTAAATTTTTTTTTTTTTTTTTTTACCTCTTCAAAACTCCAACATTGATTTTTTGTTCCTTTTTTTACCTCTTCAAAACTCCAACTTTTTTTTTTTTTTTACCTCTTCAAAACTCCACAATTTTTTTTTTTTTTTACCTCTTCAAAACTCAATTTTTTTTTTTTTTTTTTTTTTACCTCTTCAAAACTCCATTTTTTTTTTTTACCTATTCAAAACTCCTAAATTTTTTTTTTTTTTTACCTCTTCAAAACTCCACACATTTTTTTATTTATTTTTTTTACCTCTTCAAAACTCCAACTTTTTTTTTTTTTTTTTTTACCTCTTCAAAACTCCACAAATTTTTTTATTTATTTTTTTTACCTCTTCAAAACTCCAACTTTTTTTTTTTTTTTTTTTTACCTCTTCAAAACTCCAACATTGATTTTTTGTTCCTTTTTTTACCTCTTCAAAACTCCAACTTTTTTTTTTTTACCTCTTCAAAACTCCACAATTTTTTTTTTTTTTTTTTTACCTCTTCAAAACTCCAACATTGATTTTTTGTTCCTTTTTTTACCTCTTCAAAACTCCAACTTTTTTTTTTTTTTTTACCTCTTCAAAACTCAATTTTTTTTTTTTTTTTTTACCTCTTCAAAACTCCTAAATTTTTTTTTTTTTTTTTTTCCTCTTCAAAACTCCACAATTTTTTTTTTTTTTACCTCTTCAAAACTCCACAATTTTTTTTTTTTTTTTTTACCTCTTCAAAACTCCACAATTTTTTTTTTTTTTTACCTATTCAAAACTCCTAAATTTTTTTTTTTTTTTTTTACCTCTTCAAAACTCCAACATTGATTTTTTGTTTCTTTTTTTACCTCTTCAAAACTCCAACTTTTTTTTTTTTTTTACCTCTTCAAAACTCCAACATTGGTTTTTTGTTCCTTTTTTTACCTCTTCAAAACTCCAACTTTTTTTTTTTTTTACCTCTTCAAAACTCAATTTTTTTTTTTTTTTTTTTACCTCTTCAAAACTCAATTTTTTTTTTTTACCTATTCAAAACTCCTAATTTTTTTTTAATTTTTTTTTTTACCTCTTGAAAACTCCATTTTTTTTTTTTACCTATTCAAAACTCCTAAATTTTTTTTTTTTTTTTTTACCTCTTCAAAACTCCAACATTGATTTTTTGTTCCTTTTTTTACCTCTTCAAAACTCAATTTTTTTTTTTTTTTTTTACCTCTTCAAAACTCCACACATTTTTTTATTTATTTTTTTTACCTCTTCAAAACTCCAACTTTTTTTTTTTTTTTTTTACCTCTTCAAAACTCCACAAATTTATTTATTTATTTTTTTTACCTCTTCAAAACTCCAACTTTTTTTTTTTTTTTTTTTACCTCTTCAAAACTCCAACATTGATTTTTTGTTCCTTTTTTTACCTCTTCAAAACTCCAACTTTTTTTTTTTTTTACCTCTTCAAAACTCAAATTTTTTTTTTTTTTTTACCTCTTCAAAACTCAATTTTTTTTTTTTTACCTATTAAAAACTCCTAAATTTTTTTTTTTTTTTTTTACCTCTTCAAAACTCCAACATTGATTTTTTGTTCCTTTTTTTACCTCTTCAAAACTCCAACTTTTTTTTTTTTTTTTACCTCTTCAAAACTCCACAATTTTTTTTTTTTTTTACCTCTTCAAAACTCAACTTTTTTTTTTTTTTTTTTACCTCTTCAAAACTCCAACATTGATTTTTTGTTCCTTTTTTTACCTCTTCAAAACTCCAACTTTTTTTTTTTTTTACCTCTTCAAAACTCAAATTTTTTTTTTTTTTTTACCTCTTCAAAACTCAATTTTTTTTTTTTTACCTATTAAAAACTCCTAAATTTTTTTTTTTTTTTTTTTACCTCTTCAAAACTCCAACATTGATTTTTTGTTCCTTTTTTTACCTCTTCAAAACTCCAACTTTTTTTTTTTTTTTACCTCTTCAAAATTCCACAATTTTTTTTTTTTTTACCTCTTCAAAACTCCAACATTGATTTTTTGTTCCTTTTTTTACCTCTTCAAAACTCCAACTTTTTTTTTTTTTTTTACCTCTTCAAAACTCCACAATTTTTTTTTTTTTTTACCTCTTCAAAACTCAATTTTTTTTTTTTTTTTTTTTTTACCTCTTCAAAACTCCATTTTTTTTTTTTACCTATTCAAAACTCCTAAATTTTTTTTTTTTTTTACCTCTTCAAAACTCCACAAATTTTTTTATTTATTTTTTTTACCTCTTCAAAACTCCAACTTTTTTTTTTTTTTTTTTACCTCTTCAAAACTCCAACATTGATTTTTTGTTCCTTTTTTTACCTCTTCAAAACTCCAACTTTTTTTTTTTTACCTCTTCAAAACTCCACAATTTTTTTTTTTTTTTTTTTACCTCTTCAAAACTCCACAAATTTATTTATTTATTTTTTTTACCTCTTCAAAACTCCAACTTTTTTTTTTTTTTTTTTTACCTCTTCAAAACTCCAACATTGATTTTTTGTTCCTTTTTTTACCTCTTCAAAACTCCAACTTTTTTTTTTTTTTACCTCTTCAAAACTCAAATTTTTTTTTTTTTTTTTACCTCTTCAAAACTCAATTTTTTTTTTTTTACCTATTAAAAACTCCTAAATTTTTTTTTTTTTTTTTTACCTCTTCAAAACTCCAACATTGATTTTTTGTTCCTTTTTTTACCTCTTCAAAACTCCAACTTTTTTTTTTTTTTTTACCTCTTCAAAACTCCACAATTTTTTTTTTTTTTTACCTCTTCAAAACTCAACTTTTTTTTTTTTTTTTTTACCTCTTCAAAACTCCAACATTGATTTTTTGTTCCTTTTTTTACCTCTTCAAAACTCCAACTTTTTTTTTTTTTTACCTCTTCAAAACTCAAATTTTTTTTTTTTTTTTTTACCTCTTCAAAACTCAATTTTTTTTTTTTTACCTATTAAAAACTCCTAAATTTTTTTTTTTTTTTTTTTACCTCTTCAAAACTCCAACATTGATTTTTTGTTCCTTTTTTTACCTCTTCAAAACTCCAACTTTTTTTTTTTTTTTTACCTCTTCAAAATTCCACAATTTTTTTTTTTTTTTACCTCTTCAAAACTCCAACATTGATTTTTTGTTCCTTTTTTTACCTCTTCAAAACTCCAACTTTTTTTTTTTTTTTTACCTCTTCAAAACTCCACAATTTTTTTTTTTTTTTACCTCTTCAAAACTCAATTTTTTTTTTTTTTTTTTTTTTACCTCTTCAAAACTCCATTTTTTTTTTTTACCTATTCAAAACTCCTAAATTTTTTTTTTTTTTTACCTCTTCAAAACTCCACAAATTTTTTTATTTATTTTTTTTACCTCTTCAAAACTCCAACTTTTTTTTTTTTTTTTTTTTACCTCTTCAAAACTCCAACATTGATTTTTTGTTCCTTTTTTTACCTCTTCAAAACTCCAACTTTTTTTTTTTTACCTCTTCAAAACTCCACAATTTTTTTTTTTTTTTTTTTACCTCTTCAAAACTCCAACATTGATTTTTTGTTCCTTTTTTTACCTCTTCAAAACTCCAACTTTTTTTTTTTTTTTACCTCTTCAAAACTCAATTTTTTTTTTTTTTTTTACCTCTTCAAAACTCCTAAATTTTTTTTTTTTTTTTTTTCCTCTTCAAAACTCCACAATTTTTTTTTTTTTTACCTCTTCAAAACTCCTAAATTTTTTTTTTTTTTTACCTCTTCAAAACTCCACAATTTTTTTTTTTTTTTTTTTACCTCTTCAAAACTCCACAATTTTTTTTTTTTTTTTTACCTATTCAAAACTCCTAAATTTTTTTTTTTTTTTTTTTACCTCTTCAAAACTCCAACATTGATTTTTTGTTTCTTTTTTTACCTCTTCAAAACTCCAACTTTTTTTTTTTTTTACCTCTTCAAAACTCAAATTTTTTTTTTAACCTATTAAAAACTCCTAAATTTTTTTTTTTTTTTTTTTACCTCTTCAAAACTCCAACATTGATTTTTTGTTCCTTTTTTTACCTCTTCAAAACTCCAACTTTTTTTTTTTTTTTACCTCTTCAAAACTCCACAATTTTTTTTTTTTTTTACCTCTTCAAAACTCCATTTTTTTTTTTTACCTATTCAAAACTCCTAAATTTTTTTTTTTTTTTACCTCTTCAAAACTCCACACATTTTTTTATTTATTTTTTTTACCTCTTCAAAACTCCAACTTTTTTTTTTTTTTTTTTTACCTCTTCAAAACTCCACAAATTTTTTTATTTATTTTTTTTACCTCTTCAAAACTCCAACTTTTTTTTTTTTTTTTTTTTACCTCTTCAAAACTCCAACATTGATTTTTTGTTCCTTTTTTTACCTCTTCAAAACTCCAACTTTTTTTTTTTTACCTCTTCAAAACTCCACAATTTTTTTTTATTTTTTTTTACCTCTTCAAAACTCCAACATTGATTTTTTGTTCCTTTTTTTACCTCTTCAAAACTCCAACTTTTTTTTTTTTTTTTACCTCTTCAAAACTCAATTTTTTTTTTTTTTTTTACCTCTTCAAAACTCCTAAATTTTTTTTTTTTTTTTTTTCCTCTTCAAAACTCCACAATTTTTTTTTTTTTTACCTCTTCAAAACTCCTAAATTTTTTTTTTTTTTTACCTCTTCAAAACTCCACAATTTTTTTTTTTTTTTTTTACCTCTTCAAAACTCCACAATTTTTTTTTTTTTTTTACCTATTCAAAACTCCTAAATTATTTTTTTTTTTTTTTTACCTCTTCAAAACTCCAACATTGATTTTTTGTTTCTTTTTTTACCTCTTCAAAACTCCAACTTTTTTTTTTTTTTACCTCTTCAAAACTCCAACATTGGTTTTTTGTTCCTTTTTTTACCTCTTCAAAACTCCAACTTTTTTTTTTTTTTACCTCTTCAAAACTCAATTTTTTTTTTTTTTTTTTTACCTCTTCAAAACTCAATTTTTTTTTTTTACCTATTCAAAACTCCTAATTTTTTTTTTAATTTTTTTTTTACCTCTTGAAAACTCCATTTTTTTTTACCTATTCAAAACTCCTAAATTTTTTTTTTTTTTTTTTTACCTCTTCAAAACTCCAACATTGATTTTTTGTTCCTTTTTTACCTCTTCAAAACTCCAACTTTATTTTTTTTTTACCTCTTCAAAACTCAATTTTTTTTTTTTTTTTTTACCTCTTCAAAACTCCACACATTTTTTTATTTATTTTTTTTACCTCTTCAAAACTCCAACTTTTTTTTTTTTTTTTTTTACCTCTTCAAAACTCCAACATTGATTTTTTGTTCCTTTTTTTACCTCTTCAAAACTCCAACTTTTTTTTTTTTTTACCTCTTCAAAACTCAATTTTTTTTTTTTTTTTACCTCTTCAAAACTCCACACATTTTTTTATTTATTTTTTTTACCTCTTCAAAACTCCAACTTTTTTTTTTTTTTTTTTTACCTCTTCAAAACTCCAACATTGATTTTTTGTTCCTTTTTTTACCTCTTCAAAACTCCAACTTTTTTTTTTTTTTACCTCTTCAAAACTCAAATTTTTTTTTTTTTTTTTTACCTCTTCAAAACTCAATTTTTTTTTTTTTACCTATTAAAAACTCCTAATTTTTTTTTTTTTTTTTTTACCTCTTCAAAACTCCAACATTGATTTTTTGTTCCTTTTTTTACCTCTTCAAAACTCCAACTTTTTTTTTTTTTTTTTACTTCTTCAAAACTCCTAACTTTTTTTTTTTTTTTTACCTCTTCAAAACTCCACAATTTTTTTTTTTTTTTTTTTACCTCTTCAAAACTCCAACATTGATTTTTTGTTCCTTTTTTTACCTCTTCAAAACTCCAACTTTTTTTTTTTTTTTACCTCTTCAAAACTCAATTTTTTTTTTTTGTTTTACCTCTTCAAAACTCCTAAATTTTTTTTTTTTTTTACCTCTTCAAAACTCCACAATTTTTTTTTTTTTTTTTACCTCTTCAAAACTCCACAATTTTTTTTTTTTTTTTTACCTATTCAAAACTCCTAAATTTTTTTTTTTTTTTTTTTACCTCTTCAAAACTCCAACATTGATTTTTTGTTCCTTTTTTTACCTCTTCAAAACTCCAACTTTTTTTTTTTTTTACCTCTTCAAAACTCATTTTTTTTTTTTTTTTACCTCTTCAAAACTCCTAAATTTTTTTTTATTTTTTTTTCCTCTTCAAAACTCCACAATTTTTTTTTTTTTTACCTCTTCAAAACTCCTAAATTTTTTTTTTTTTTTACCTCTTCAAAACTCCAACATTGATTTTTTGTTCCTTTTTTTACCTCTTCAAAACTCTTTTTTTTTTTTTTTTTTACCTCTTCAAAACTCCAACATTGGTTTTTTGTTCCTTTTTTTACCTCTTCAAAACTCCAACTTTTTTTTTTTTTTACCTCTTCAAAACTCAATTTTTTTTTTTTTTTTTTACCTCTTCAAAACTCAATTTTTTTTTTTTACCTATTCAAAACTCCTAAATTTTTTTTTTTTTTTTTTTACCTCTTCAAAACTCCAACATTGATTTTTTGTTCCTTTTTTTACCTCTTCAAAACTCCAACTTTTTTTTTTTTTTACCTCTTCAAAACTCAAATTTTTTTTTTTTTTTTTTACCTCTTCAAAACTCAATTTTTTTTTTTTACCTATTAAAAACTCCTAAATTTTTTTATTTTTTTTTTTACCTCTTCAAAACTCCAACATTGATTTTTTGTTCCTTTTTTTACCTCTTCAAAACTCCAACTTTTTTTTTTTTTTTTACCTCTTCAAAACTCCACAATTTTTTTTTTTTTTTACCTCTTCAAAACTCCAACATTGATTTTTTGTTCCTTTTTTTACCTCTTCAAAACTCCAACTTTTTTTTTTTTTTTTACCTCTTCAAAACTCCACAATTTTTTTTTTTTTTTACCTCTTCAAAACTCAATTTTTTTTTTTTTTTTTTTTTACCTCTTCAAAACTCCATTTTTTTTTTTTACCTATTCAAAACTCCTACATTTTTTTTTTTTTTTACCTCTTCAAAACTCCACAAATTTTTTTATTTATTTTTTTTACCTCTTCAAAACTCCAACTTTTTTTTTTTTTTTTTTTACCTCTTCAAAACTCCAACATTGATTTTTTGTTTCTTTTTTTACCTCTTCAAAACTCCAACTTTTTTTTTTTTTACCTCTTCAAAACTCCAACATTGGTTTTTTGTTCCTTTTTTTACCTCTTCAAAACTCCAACTTTTTTTTTTTTTTACCTCTTCAAAACTCAATTTTTTTTTTTTTTTTTTACCTCTTCAAAACTCAATTTTTTTTTTTTACCTATTCAAAACTCCTAATTTTTTTTTTAATTTTTTTTTTACCTCTTGAAAACTCCATTTTTTTTTACCTATTCAAAACTCCTAAATTTTTTTTTTTTTTTTTTTACCTCTTCAAAACTCCAACATTGATTTTTTGTTCCTTTTTTTACCTCTTCAAAACTCCAACTTTATTTTTTTTTTACCTCTTCAAAACTCAATTTTTTTTTTTTTTTTTTACCTCTTCAAAACTCCACACATTTTTTTATTTATTTTTTTTACCTCTTCAAAACTCCAACTTTTTTTTTTTTTTTTTTACCTCTTCAAAACTCCAACATTGATTTTTTGTTCCTTTTTTTACCTCTTCAAAACTCCAACTTTTTTTTTTTTTTACCTCTTCAAAACTCAATTTTTTTTTTTTTTTTACCTCTTCAAAACTCCACACATTTTTTTATTTATTTTTTTTACCTCTTCAAAACTCCAACTTTTTTTTTTTTTTTTTTACCTCTTCAAAACTCCAACATTGATTTTTTGTTCCTTTTTTTACCTCTTCAAAACTCCAACTTTTTTTTTTTTTTACCTCTTCAAAACTCAAATTTTTTTTTTTTTTTTTTACCTCTTCAAAACTCAATTTTTTTTTTTTTACCTATTAAAAACTCCTAATTTTTTTTTTTTTTTTTTTTACCTCTTCAAAACTCCAACATTGATTTTTTGTTCCTTTTTTTACCTCTTCAAAACTCCAACTTTTTTTTTTTTTTTTACTTCTTCAAAACTCCTAACTTTTTTTTTTTTTTTTACCTCTTCAAAACTCCACAATTTTTTTTTTTTTTTTTTACCTCTTCAAAACTCCAACATTGATTTTTTGTTCCTTTTTTTACCTCTTCAAAACTCCAACTTTTTTTTTTTTTTTACCTCTTCAAAACTCAATTTTTTTTTTTTGTTTTACCTCTTCAAAACTCCTAAAATTTTTTTTTTTTTTTACCTCTTCAAAACTCCACAATTTTTTTTTTTTTTTTTACCTCTTCAAAACTCCACAATTTTTTTTTTTTTTTTTACCTATTCAAAACTCCTAAATTTTTTTTTTTTTTTTTTTACCTCTTCAAAACTCCAACATTGATTTTTTGTTCCTTTTTTTACCTCTTCAAAACTCCAACTTTTTTTTTTTTTTACCTCTTCAAAACTCATTTTTTTTTTTTTTTTTACCTCTTCAAAACTCCTAAATTTTTTTTTATTTTTTTTTCCTCTTCAAAACTCCACAATTTTTTTTTTTTTTACCTCTTCAAAACTCCTAAATTTTTTTTTTTTTTTACCTCTTCAAAACTCCAACATTGATTTTTTGTTCCTTTTTTTACCTCTTCAAAACTCTTTTTTTTTTTTTTTTTTACCTCTTCAAAACTCCAACATTGGTTTTTTGTTCCTTTTTTTACCTCTTCAAAACTCCAACTTTTTTTTTTTTTTACCTCTTCAAAACTCAATTTTTTTTTTTTTTTTTTTACCTCTTCAAAACTCAATTTTTTTTTTTTACCTATTCAAAACTCCTAAATTTTTTTTTTTTTTTTTTTACCTCTTCAAAACTCCAACATTGATTTTTTGTTCCTTTTTTTACCTCTTCAAAACTCCAACTTTTTTTTTTTTTTACCTCTTCAAAACTCAAATTTTTTTTTTTTTTTTTTACCTCTTCAAAACTCAATTTTTTTTTTTTTACCTATTAAAAACTCCTAAATTTTTTTATTTTTTTTTTTACCTCTTCAAAACTCCAACATTGATTTTTTGTTCCTTTTTTTACCTCTTCAAAACTCCAACTTTTTTTTTTTTTTTTACCTCTTCAAAACTCCACAATTTTTTTTTTTTTTTACCTCTTCAAAACTCCAACATTGATTTTTTGTTCCTTTTTTTACCTCTTCAAAACTCCAACTTTTTTTTTTTTTTTTACCTCTTCAAAACTCCACAATTTTTTTTTTTTTTTACCTCTTCAAAACTCAATTTTTTTTTTTTTTTTTTTTTACCTCTTCAAAACTCCATTTTTTTTTTTTACCTATTCAAAACTCCTACATTTTTTTTTTTTTTTACCTCTTCAAAACTCCACAAATTTTTTTATTTATTTTTTTTACCTCTTCAAAACTCCAACTTTTTTTTTTTTTTTTTTACCTCTTCAAAACTCCAACATTGATTTTTTGTTCCTTTTTTTACCTCTTCAAAACTCCAACTTTTTTTTTTTTACCTCTTCAAAACTCCACAATTTTTTTTTTTTTTTTTTTACCTCTTCAAAACTCCAACATTGATTTTTTGTTCCTTTTTTTACCTCTTCAAAACTCCAACTTTTTTTTTTTTTTACCTCTTCAAAACTCAATTTTTTTTTTTTTTTTTACCTCTTCAAAACTCCTAAATTTTTTTTTTTTTTTTTCCTCTTCAAAACTCCACAATTTTTTTTTTTTTTACCTCTTCAAAACTCCTAATTTTTTTTTTTTTTTTACCTCTTCAAAACTCCACAATTTTTTTTTTTTTTTTTACCTCTTCAAAACTCCACAATTTTTTTTTTTTTTTTACCTATTCAAAACTCCTAAATTTTTTTTTTTTTTTTTTTACCTCTTCAAAACTCCAACATTGATTTTTTGTTTCTTTTTTTACCTCTTCAAAACTCCAACTTTTTTTTTTTTTTACCTCTTCAAAACTCAAATTTTTTTTTTAACCTATTAAAAACTCCTAAATTTTTTTTATTTTTTTTTTACCTCTTCAAAACTCCAACATTGATTTTTTGTTCCTTTTTTTACCTCTTCAAAACTCCAACTTTTTTTTTTTTTTTACCTCTTCAAAACTCCACAATTTTTTTTTTTTTTTACCTCTTCAAAACTCCATTTTTTTTTTTTACCTATTCAAAACTCCTAAATTTTTTTTTTTTTTTACCTCTTCAAAACTCCACACATTTTTTTATTTATTTTTTTTACCTCTTCAAAACTCCAACTTTTTTTTTTTTTTTTTTTACCTCTTCAAAACTCCACAAATTTTTTTATTTATTTTTTTTACCTCTTCAAAACTCCAACTTTTTTTTTTTTTTTTTTTACCTCTTCAAAACTCCAACATTGATTTTTTGTTCCTTTTTTTACCTCTTCAAAACTCCAACTTTTTTTTTTTTTTTTTTTTTTTACCTCTTCAAAACTCCACAATTTTTTTTTTTTTTTTTTTTTACCTCTTCAAAACTCCAACATTGATTTTTTGTTCCTTTTTTTACCTCTTCAAAACTCCAACTTTTTTTTTTTTTTTTTTTTTTACCTCTTCAAAACTCCTCAATTTTTTTTTTTTTTTTTTACCTCTTCAAAACTCCACAATTTTTTTTTTTTTTTTTTACCTCTTCAAAACTCCAACATTGATTTTTTGTTCCTTTTTTTACCTCTTCAAAACTCCAACTTTTTTTTTTTTTTTTTTTTTTACCTCTTCAGAACTCCAACATTGATTTTTTGTTCCTTTTTTTACCTCTTCAAAACTCCAACTTTTTTTTTTTTTTTTACCTCTTCAAAACTCCAACATTGATTTTTTGTTCCTTTTTTTACCTCTTCAAAACTCCAACTTTTTTTTTATTTTTTTTTACCTCTTCAAAATTCCAC
>NW_028258825.1:0-29004 GCF_982586985.1 Callionymus lyra
TGGAGTTTTGAAGAGGTAAAAAAGAAAGAATTATTTTAATGTTGGAGTTTTGAAGAGGTAAAAAAGAAAGAATTATTTTAATGTTGGAGTTTTGAAGAGATAAAAAAAAAAAAAAATTGAGTTTTGAAGAGGTAAAAAAAAAAAAATGTTGGAGTTTTGAAGAGGTAAAAAAAAAATAAAAAAATTTAGGAGTTTTGAAGAGGTAAAAAGAAAAAAAAAATTTGGAGTTTTGAAGAGGTAAAAAAAAAAAAATTGTGGAGTTTTGAAGAGGTAAAAAAAAAAAAAAAATTGAGTTTTGAAGAGGTAAAAAAAAAAAAAGTTGGAGTTTTGAAGAGGTAAAAAAAGGAACAAAAAATCAATGTTGGAGTTTTGAAGAGGTAAAAAAAAAAAAATGTTGGAGTTTTGAAGAGGTAAAAAAAAAAAAAAAAGTTGGAGTTTTGAAGAGGTAAAAAAAAAATATAAAAAAAATTGTGGAGTTTTGAAGAGGTAAAAAAAAGGAACAAAAAATCAATGTTGGAGTTTTGAAGAGGTAAAAAAAAAAAAAATGTTGGAGTTTTGAAGAGGTAAAAAAAAAAAAATGTTGGAGTTTTGAAGAGATAAAAAAATTTAAAAAATTGAGTTTTGAAGAGGTAAAAAAAAAAAAAAGTTGGAGTTTTGAAGAGGTAAAAAAAAAAAAAAAAAAAAATTTTGGAGTTTTGAAGAGGTAAAAAAAGGAACAAAAAATCAATGTTGGAGTTTTGAAGAGGTAAAAAAAAAAAAAAGTTGGAGTTTTGAAGAGGTAAAAAAAAAAAAAAAAAAAAAAATGTGGAGTTTTGAAGAGGTAAAAAAAAAAAAAGTTTGGAGTTTTGAAGAGGTAAAAAAAAAAAAATTGGAGTTTTGAAGAGGTAAAAAAAAAAAAAAAAAAATTGTGGAGTTTTGAAGAGGTAAAAAAAAAAAAAATTTGGAGTTTTGAAGAGGTAAAAAAAAAAAAAATTGGAGTTTTGAAGAGGTAAAAAAAAAAAAAAAAATTGTGGAGTTTTGAAGAGGTAAAAAAAAAAAAATGTTGGAGTTTTGAAGAGGTAAAAAAAAAAAAAAATTTGAGTTTTGAAGAGGTAAAAAAAAAAAAATTGTGGAGTTTTGAAGAGGTAAAAAAAAAAAAAAAATTTGAGTTTTGAAGAGGTAAAAAAAAAAAAAATGTTGGAGTTTTGAAGAGATAAAAAAAAAAAAAAAAAATTAGTTTTGAAGAGGTAAAAAAAAAAAAAAGTTGGAGTTTTGAAGAGGTAAAAAAAAAAAAAAAAAATTGTGGAGTTTTGAAGAGGTAAAAAAAAAAAATGGAGTTTTGAAGAGGTAAAAAAAAAAAAAAATTGAGTTTTGAAGAGGTAAAAAAAAAAAAATTGTGGAGTTTTGAAGAGGTAAAAAAAAAAAAAAAATTGAGTTTTGAAGAGGTAAAAAAAAAAAAAATGTTGGAGTTTTGAAGAGATAAAAAAAATTAAAAAAAATTGAGTTTTGAAGAGGTAAAAAAAAAAATGTTGGAGTTTTGAAGAGGTAAAAAAAAAAAAAAATTTGAGTTTTGAAGAGGTAAAAAAAAGAACAAAAAATCAATGTTGGAGTTTTGAATAGGTAAAAAAATAAATAAAAAATGTTGGAGTTTTGAAGAGGTAAAAAAAAAATCAATGTTGGAGTTTTGAAGAGGTAAGAAAAAAAAAAAATGTTGGAGTTTTGAAGAGGTAAAAAATAAAGAATTATTTTAATGTTGGAGTTTTGAAGAGGTTAAAAATAAAAATAAAAATTTGGAGTTTTGAAGAGGTTAAAAAGAAAAAAAAATGTTGGAGTTTTGAAGAGGTAAAAAAAGGAAAAAAAAAATCAATGTTGGAGATTTGAAGAGGAAAAAAGAAAAAAAAAAAAAATTGAGTTTTGAAGAGGTTACAAAAAAAAAATTGAGTTTTGAAGAGGTAAAAAAAGGAAAAAAAATCAATTTTGGAGTTTTGAAGAGGAAAAAAAAAAAAAAAAAATTTTGGAGTTTTGAAGAGGTAAAAAAAAGAAGAAAATGTTGGAGTTTTGAAGAGGTAAAAAAAGAAGAAAATGTTGGAGTTTTGAAGAGGTAAAAAAAGAAGAAAATGTTTGAGTTTTGAAGAGGTAAAAAAAGGAACAAAAAATCAATGTTGGAGTTTTGAAGAGGTAAAAAAAGAAGAAAATGTTGGAGTTTTGAAGAGGTAAAAAAAGAAGAAAATGTTGGAGTTTTGAAGAGGTAAAAAAAGAAGAAAATGTTGGAGTTTTGAAGAGGTAAAAAAAGAAGAAAATGTTTGAGTTTTGAAGAGGTAAAAAAAGGAACAAAAAATCAATGTTGGAGTTTTGAAGAGGTAAAAAAAAAAAAAAAATTTGGAGTTTTGAAGAGGTTAAAAAAAAAAATTTGGAGTTTTGAAGAGGTAAAAAAAAATGTTGGAGTTTTGAAGAGGAAAAAAGAGAAAAAAAATTTTTTTTGGAGTTTTGAAGAGGTCAAAAAAAAAATAATGGAGTTTTGAAGAGGTAAAAAAGAAAGAATTATTTTAATGTTGGAGTTTTGAAGAGGTTAAAAAAGAAAGAATTATTTTAATGTTGGAGTTTTGAAGAGGTAAAAAATTTTTTAAAAAAAATGGAGTTTTGAAGAGGTAAAAAAGAAAGAATTATTTTAATGTTGGAGTTTTGAAGAGGTAAAAAAGAAAGAATTATTTTAATGTTGGAGTTTTGAAGAGGTAAAAAAGAAAGAATTATTTTAATGTTGGAGTTTTGAAGAGATAAAAAAAAAAAAAAATTGAGTTTTGAAGAGGTAAAAAAAAAAAAATGTTGGAGTTTTGAAGAGGTAAAAAAAAAATAAAAAAATTTAGGAGTTTTGAAGAGGTAAAAAGAAAAAAAAAATTTGGAGTTTTGAAGAGGTAAAAAAAAAAAAATTGTGGAGTTTTGAAGAGGTAAAAAAAAAAAAAAAAATTGAGTTTTGAAGAGGTAAAAAAAAAAAAAGTTGGAGTTTTGAAGAGGTAAAAAAAGGAACAAAAAATCAATGTTGGAGTTTTGAAGAGGTAAAAAAAAAAAAATGTTGGAGTTTTGAAGAGGTAAAAAAAAAAAAAAAAGTTGGAGTTTTGAAGAGGTAAAAAAAAAATATAAAAAAAATTGTGGAGTTTTGAAGAGGTAAAAAAAAGGAACAAAAAATCAATGTTGGAGTTTTGAAGAGGTAAAAAAAAAAAAAATGTTGGAGTTTTGAAGAGGTAAAAAAAAAAAAATGTTGGAGTTTTGAAGAGATAAAAAAATTTAAAAAAATTGAGTTTTGAAGAGGTAAAAAAAAAAAAAAGTTGGAGTTTTGAAGAGGTAAAAAAAAAAAAAAAAAAAAATTTTGGAGTTTTGAAGAGGTAAAAAAAGGAACAAAAAATCAATGTTGGAGTTTTGAAGAGGTAAAAAAAAAAAAAAGTTGGAGTTTTGAAGAGGTAAAAAAAAAAAAAAAAAAAAAAATGTGGAGTTTTGAAGAGGTAAAAAAAAAAAAAGTTTGGAGTTTTGAAGAGGTAAAAAAAAAAAAAATTGGAGTTTTGAAGAGGTAAAAAAAAAAAAAAAAAAATTGTGGAGTTTTGAAGAGGTAAAAAAAAAAAAATTTGGAGTTTTGAAGAGGTAAAAAAAGGAACAAAAAATCAATGTTGCAGTTTTGAAGAGGTAAAAAAAAAAAAAAATAATAATTGTGGAGTTTTGAAGAGGTAAAAAAAGGAACAAAAAATCAATGTTGGAGTTTTGAAGAGGTAAAAAAAAAAAAAAGTTGGAGTTTTGAACAGGTAAAAAAAAAAAAAAAAAAAAAAAATGTGGAGTTTTGAAGAGGTAAAAAAAAAAAATTTGGAGTTTTGAAGAGGTAAAAAAAAAAAAAATTGGAGTTTTGAAGAGGTAAAAAAAAAAAAAAAAAATTGTGGAGTTTTGAAGAGGTAAAAAAAAAAAAATTTGGAGTTTTGAAGAGGTAAAAAAAGGAACAAAAAATCAATGTTGCAGTTTTGAAGAGGTAAAAAAAAAAAAAATTTGAGTTTTGAAGAGGTAAAAAAAAAAAAAAAAAATTAGTTTTGAAGAGGCAAAAAAAAAAAAAAGTTGGAGTTTTGAAGAGGTAAAAAAAAAAAAAAAAAATTGTGGAGTTTTGAAGAGGTAAAAAAAAAAAAATTTGGAGTTTTGAAGAGGTAAAAAAAGGAACAAAAAATCAATGTTGCAGTTTTGAAGAGGTAAAAAAAAAAAAAAATAATAATTGTGGAGTTTTGAAGAGGTAAAAAAAGGAACAAAAAATCAATGTTGGAGTTTTGAAGAGGTAAAAAAAAAAAAAAGTTGGAGTTTTGAACAGGTAAAAAAAAAAAAAAAAAAAAAAAATGTGGAGTTTTGAAGAGGTAAAAAAAAAAAATTTGGAGTTTTGAAGAGGTAAAAAAAAAAAAAATTGGAGTTTTGAAGAGGTAAAAAAAAAAAAAAAAAATTGTGGAGTTTTGAAGAGGTAAAAAAAAAAAATTTGGAGTTTTGAAGAGGTAAAAAAAGGAACAAAAAATCAATGTTGGAGTTTTGAAGAGGTAAAAAAAAAAAAAATTTGAGTTTTGAAGAGGTAAAAAAAAAAAAAAAAAATTAGTTTTGAAGAGGCAAAAAAAAAAAAAAGTTGGAGTTTTGAAGAGGTAAAAAAAAAAAAAAAAAATTGTGGAGTTTTGAAGAGGTAAAAAAAAAAAAATGTTGGAGTTTTGAAGAGGTAAAAAAAAAAAAAATGTTGGAGTTTTGAAGAGATAAAAAAAAAAAAAAAAAATTAGTTTTGAAGAGGTAAAAAAAAAAAAAATTGGAGTTTTGAAGAGGTAAAAAAAAAAAAAATTTGAGTTTTGAAGAGGTAAAAAAAAAAAAAATGTTGGAGTTTTGAAGAGATAAAAAAAAAAAAAAAAAATTAGTTTTGAAGAGGTAAAAAAAAAAAAATGTTGGAGTTTTGAAGAGGTAAAAAAAAAAAAAATTTGAGTTTTGAAGAGGTAAAAAAAAAATAATTGTGGAGTTTTGAAGAGGTAAAAAAAAAAAAAAAAAATTGAGTTTTGAAGAGGTAAAAAAAAAGAAAATGTTGGAGTTTTGAAGAGATAAAAAAAAAAAAAAAAAATTGTGGAGTTTTGAAGAGGTAAAAAAAAAAAAATTTGGAGTTTTGAAGAGGTAAAAAAAGGAACAAAAAATCAATGTTGCAGTTTTGAAGAGGTAAAAAAAAAAAAAAATAATAATTGTGGAGTTTTGAAGAGGTAAAAAAAGGAACAAAAAATCAATGTTGGAGTTTTGAAGAGGTAAAAAAAAAAAAAAGTTGGAGTTTTGAAGAGGTAAAAAAAAAAAATTTGGAGTTTTGAAGAGGTAAAAAAAAAAAAAATTGGAGTTTTGAAGAGGTAAAAAAAAAAAAAAAAAATTGTGGAGTTTTGAAGAGGTAAAAAAAAAAAATTTGGAGTTTTGAAGAGGTAAAAAAAGGAACAAAAAATCAATGTTGGAGTTTTGAAGAGGTAAAAAAAAAAAAAAATTTGAGTTTTGAAGAGGTAAAAAAAAAAAAAAAAAATTAGTTTTGAAGAGGCAAAAAAAAAAAAAAGTTGGAGTTTTGAAGAGGTAAAAAAAAAAAAAAAAAATTGTGGAGTTTTGAAGAGGTAAAAAAAAAAAAATGTTGGAGTTTTGAAGAGGTAAAAAAAAAAAAAATGTTGGAGTTTTGAAGAGATAAAAAAAAAAAAAAAAATTAGTTTTGAAGAGGTAAAAAAAAAAAAAATTGGAGTTTTGAAGAGGTAAAAAAAAAAAAAATTTGAGTTTTGAAGAGGTAAAAAAAAAAAAAATGTTGGAGTTTTGAAGAGATAAAAAAAAAAAAAAAAATTAGTTTTGAAGAGGTAAAAAAAAAAAAATGTTGGAGTTTTGAAGAGGTAAAAAAAAAAAAATTTGAGTTTTGAAGAGGTAAAAAAAAAATAATTGTGGAGTTTTGAAGAGGTAAAAAAAAAAAAAAAATTTGAGTTTTGAAGAGGTAAAAAAAAAGAAAATGTTGGAGTTTTGAAGAGATAAAAAAAATAAAAAAAAATTGAGTTTTGAAGAGGTAAAAAAAAAAAATGTTGGAGTTTTGAAGAGGTAAAAAAAAAAAAAAATTTGAGTTTTGAAGAGGTAAAAAAAAGAACAAAAAATCAATGTTGGAGTTTTGAATAGGTAAAAAAATAAATAAAAAATGTTGGAGTTTTGAAGAGGTAAAAAAAAAATCAATGTTGGAGTTTTGAAGAGGTAAGAAAAAAAAAAAATGTTGGAGTTTTGAAGAGGTAAAAAATAAAGAATTATTTTAATGTTGGAGTTTTGAAGAGGTTAAAAATAAAAATAAAAATTTGGAGTTTTGAAGAGGTTAAAAAGAAAAAAAAATGTTGGAGTTTTGAAGAGGTAAAAAAAGGAAAAAAAAAATCAATGTTGGAGATTTGAAGAGGAAAAAAGAAAAAAAAAAATTGAGTTTTGAAGAGGTTACAAAAAAAAAAAAAATTTTGGAGTTTTGAAGAGGTAAAAAAAAGAAGAAAATGTTGGAGTTTTGAAGAGGTAAAAAAAGAAGAAAATGTTGGAGTTTTGAAGAGGTAAAAAAAGAAGAAAATGTTTGAGTTTTGAAGAGGTAAAAAAAGGAACAAAAAATCAATGTTGGAGTTTTGAAGAGGTAAAAAAAGAAGAAAATGTTGGAGTTTTGAAGAGGTAAAAAAAGAAGAAAATGTTGGAGTTTTGAAGAGGTAAAAAAAGAAGAAAATGTTGGAGTTTTGAAGAGGTAAAAAAAGAAGAAAATGTTTGAGTTTTGAAGAGGTAAAAAAAGGAACAAAAAATCAATGTTGGAGTTTTGAAGAGGTTAAAAAAAAAAAAATTGGAGTTTTGAAGAGGTAAAAAAAGGAAAAAAAAATCAATGTTGGAGTTTTGAAGAGGTAAAAAAAACAAAAAAAATTTTTTTGAGTTTTGAAGAGGTAAAAAAAATGTTGGAGTTTTGAAGAGGAAAAAAGAGAAAAAAAATTTTTTTTGGAGTTTTGAAGAGGTCAAAAAAAAAATAATGGAGTTTTGAAGAGGTAAAAAAGAAAGAATTATTTTAATGTTGGAGTTTTGAAGAGGTTAAAAAAGAAAGAATTATTTTAATGTTGGAGTTTTGAAGAGGTAAAAAATTTTAAAAAAAAAATGGAGTTTTGAAGAGGTAAAAAAGAAAGAATTATTTTAATGTTGGAGTTTTGAAGAGGTAAAAAAGAAAGAATTATTTTAATGTTGGAGTTTTGAAGAGGTAAAAAAAATAAAAAATGTTGGAGTTTTGAAGAGGTTAAAAAGAAAAAAAATGTTGGAGTTTTGAAGAGGTAAAAAAAGGAAAAAAAAAAATCAATGTTGGAGTTTTGAAGAGGTAAAAAAAAAAAAAAATGTTGGAGTTTTGAAGAGGTAAAAAAAAAATGTTGGAGTTTTGAAGAGGTAAAAAGAAAAAAAAAATATTTTTGAGTTTTGAAGAGGTTAAAAAAAAAAAAAATGTTGGAGTTTTTTAAGAGGTAAAAAAAGGAAAAAAAAATCAATGTTGGAGTTTTAAAGAGGTAAAAAAAAAAAAATGTTGGAGTTTTGAAGAGGTAAAAAAAGGAACAAAAAATCAATGTTGGAGTTTTGAAGAGGTAAAAAAAAATGGAGTTTTGAAGAGGTAAAAAGAAAAAAAAAAAAAATTCGGAGTTTTGAAGAGGTAAAAAAAAAAAAAAATGTTGGAGTTTTGAAGAGGTAAAAAAAGGAACAAAAAATCAATGTTGGAGTTTTGAAGAGGTAAAAAAAAAAGTTGGAGTTTTGAAGAGGTAAAAAGAAAAAAAAAAAAAAATTCGGAGTTTTGAAGAGGTAAAAAAAAAAAAGTTGGAGTTTTGAAGAGGTAAAAAAAGGAACAAAAAATCAATGTTGGAGTTTTGAAGAGGTAAAAAAAAAAAAAAAAGTTGGAGTTTTGAAGAGGTAAAAAAAAAAAAAAAAAAAAAAAATGTGGAGTTTTGAAGAGGTAAAAAAAAAAAAATTTGGAGTTTTGAAGAGGTAAAAAAAAAAAAAATTGGAGTTTTGAAGAGGTAAAAAAAAAAAAAAAAAATTGTGGAGTTTTGAAGAGGTAAAAAAAAAAAAAATTGGAGTTTTGAAGAGGTAAAAAAAGGAACAAAAAATCAATGTTGCAGTTTTGAAGAGGTAAAAAAAAAAAAAAAAAAGTTGGAGTTTTGAAGAGGTAAAAAAAAAATATAAAAAAAATTGTGGAGTTTTGAAGAGGTAAAAAAAAAAAATGTTGGAGTTTTGAAGAGGTAAAAAAAAAAAAAAATTTGAGTTTTGAAGAGGTAAAAAAAAAAAAATTGTGGAGTTTTGAAGAGATAAAAAAAAAAAAAAAAAATTGAGTTTTGAAGAGGTAAAAAAAAAAAAAATGTTGGAGTTTTGAAGAGATAAAAAAAAAAAAAAAATTGAGTTTTGAAGAGGTAAAAAAAAAAAAATTGTGGAGTTTTGAAGAGGTAAAAAAAAAAAAAAATTTGAGTTTTGAAGAGGTAAAAAAAAAAAAAATGTTGGAGTTTTGAAGAGATAAAAAAAAAAAAAAAATTGTGGAGTTTTGAAGAGGTAAAAAAAAAAAAAAAAAAAAAAAATGTGGAGTTTTGAAGAGGTAAAAAAAAAAAAATTGAGTTTTGAAGAGGTAAAAAAAAAAAAAAAAAAATTGTGGAGTTTTGAAGAGGTAAAAAAAAAAAAATTTGGAGTTTTGAAGAGGTAAAAAAAGGAACAAAAAATCAATGTTGCAGTTTTGAAGAGGTAAAAAAAAAAAAAAAAAAAAATTGTGGAGTTTTGAAGAGGTAAAAAAAGGAACAAAAAATCAATGTTGGAGTTTTGAAGAGGTAAAAAAAAAAAAAAGTTGGAGTTTTGAAGAGGTAAAAAAAAAAAAAAAAAAAAAAAATGTGGAGTTTTGAAGAGGTAAAAAAAAAAAAAAATTGGAGTTTTGAAGAGGTAAAAAAAGGAACAAAAAATCAATGTTGCAGTTTTGAAGAGGTAAAAAAAAAAAAAAAAAAAAATTGTGGAGTTTTGAAGAGGTAAAAAAAGGAACAAAAAATCAATGTTGGAGTTTTGAAGAGGTAAAAAAAAAAAAAAGTTGGAGTTTTGAAGAGGTAAAAAAAAAAAAAATGTTGGAGTTTTGAAGAGGTAAAAAAAAAAAAAAAAAATTGTGGAGTTTTGAAGAGGTAAAAAAAAAAAAAAAAAAAAAGTGGAGTTTTGAAGAGGTAAAAAAAAAAAAAATGTTGGAGTTTTGAAGAGATAAAAAAAAAAAAAAAATTGAGTTTTGAAGAGGTAAAAAAAAAAAAATGTTGGAGTTTTGAAGAGGTAAAAAAAAAAAAAAAAAATGTGGAGTTTTGAAGAGGTAAAAAAAAAAAAATGTTGGAGTTTTGAAGAGATAGAAAAAAAAAAAAAAATTGAGTTTTGAAGAGGTAAAAAAAAAAAAATGTTGGAGTTTTGAAGAGATAAAAAAATTAAAAAAAATTGAGGTTTGAAGAGGTAAAAAAAAAAAAAAGTTGGAGTTTTGAAGAGGTAAAAAAAAAAAAAAAAAAAATTTTGGAGTTTTGAAGAGGTAAAAAAAGGAACAAAAAATCAATGTTGGAGTTTTGAAGAGGTAAAAAAAAAAAAAAAGTTGGAGTTTTGAAGAGGTAAAAAAAAAAAAAAATGTGGAGTTTTGAAGAGGTAAAAAAAAAAAAATTTGGAGTTTTGAAGAGGTAAAAAAAAAAAAAATTGGAGTTTTGAAGAGGTAAAAAGAAAAAAAAAAAAATGTGGAGTTTTGAAGAGGTAAAAAAAAAAAAATGTTGGAGTTTTGAAGAGATAGAAAAAAAAAAAAAAATTGAGTTTTGAAGAGGTAAAAAAAAAAAAATGTTGGAGTTTTGAAGAGATAAAAAAATTAAAAAAAATTGAGGTTTGAAGAGGTAAAAAAAAAAAAAAGTTGGAGTTTTGAAGAGGTAAAAGAAAAAAAATTTGGAGTTTTGAAGAGGTAAAAAAAGGAACAAAAAATCAATGTTGCAGTTTTGAAGAGGTAAAAAAAAAAAAAAAAAAAATTGTGGAGTTTTGAAGAGGTAAAAAAAGGAACAAAAAATCAATGTTGGAGTTTTGAAGAGGTAAAAAAAAAAAAAAGTTGGAGTTTTGAAGAGGTAAAAAAAAAAAAAAAAAAAAAAAATGTGGAGTTTTGAAGAGGTAAAAAAAAAAAATTTGGAGTTTTGAAGAGGTAAAAAAAAAAAAAAATGGAGTTTTGAAGAGGTAAAAAAAAAAAAAAAAATTGTGGAGTTTTGAAGAGGTAAAAAAAGGAACAAAAAATCAATGTTGCAGTTTTGAAGAGGTAAAAAAAAAAAAAAAAAAGTTGGAGTTTTGAAGAGGTAAAAAAAATATATAAAAAAAATTGTGGAGTTTTGAAGAGGTAAAAAAAAAAAATGTTGGAGTTTTGAAGAGGTAAAAAAAAAAAAAAAAAATTTAGGAGTTTTGAAGAGGTAAAAAGAAATAAAAAATTTGGAGTTTTGAAGAGGTAAAAAAAAAAAAATTGTGGAGTTTTGAAGAGGTAAAAAAAAAAAAAAAATTGAGTTTTGAAGAGGTAAAAAAAAAAAAAGTTGGAGTTTTGAAGAGGTAAAAAAAGGAACAAAAAATCAATGTTGGAGTTTTGAAGAGGTAAAAAAAAAAAAATGTTGGAGTTTTGAAGAGGTAAAAAAAAAAAGAAAAAAGTTGGAGTTTTGAAGAGGTAAAAAAAAAATATAAAAAAAATTGTGGAGTTTTGAAGAGGTAAAAAAAGGAACAAAAAATCAATGTTGGAGTTTTGAAGAGGTAAAAAAAAAAAAAAATGTTGGAGTTTTGAAGAGGTAAAAAAAAAAAAAATGTTGGAGTTTTGAAGAGCTAAAAAAAAAAAAAAAAAATTGAGTTTTGAAGAGGTAAAAAAAAAAAAAATGTTGGAGTTTTGAAGAGATAAAAAAAAAAAAAAAATTGAGTTTTGAAGAGGTAAAAAAAAAAAAATTGTGGAGTTTTGAAGAGGTAAAAAAAAAAAAAAATTTGAGTTTTGAAGAGGTAAAAAAAAAAAAAATGTTGGAGTTTTGAAGAGATAAAAAAAAAAAAAAAATTGTGGAGTTTTGAAGAGGTAAAAAAAAAAAAAAAAAAAAAAAATGTGGAGTTTTGAAGAGGTAAAAAAAAAAAAATTGAGTTTTGAAGAGGTAAAAAAAAAAAAAAAAAAATTGTGGAGTTTTGAAGAGGTAAAAAAAAAAAAATTTGGAGTTTTGAAGAGGTAAAAAAAGGAACAAAAAATCAATGTTGCAGTTTTGAAGAGGTAAAAAAAAAAAAAAAAAAAAATTGTGGAGTTTTGAAGAGGTAAAAAAAGGAACAAAAAATCAATGTTGGAGTTTTGAAGAGGTAAAAAAAAAAAAAAGTTGGAGTTTTGAAGAGGTAAAAAAAAAAAAAAAAAAAAAAAATGTGGAGTTTTGAAGAGGTAAAAAAAAAAAAAAATTGGAGTTTTGAAGAGGTAAAAAAAGGAACAAAAAATCAATGTTGCAGTTTTGAAGAGGTAAAAAAAAAAAAAAAAAAAAATTGTGGAGTTTTGAAGAGGTAAAAAAAGGAACAAAAAATCAATGTTGGAGTTTTGAAGAGGTAAAAAAAAAAAAAAGTTGGAGTTTTGAAGAGGTAAAAAAAAAAAAAATGTTGGAGTTTTGAAGAGGTAAAAAAAAAAAAAAAAAATTGTGGAGTTTTGAAGAGGTAAAAAAAAAAAAAAAAAAAAGTGGAGTTTTGAAGAGGTAAAAAAAAAAAAAATGTTGGAGTTTTGAAGAGATAAAAAAAAAAAAAAAATTGAGTTTTGAAGAGGTAAAAAAAAAAAAATGTTGGAGTTTTGAAGAGGTAAAAAAAAAAAAAAAAAATGTGGAGTTTTGAAGAGGTAAAAAAAAAAAAATGTTGGAGTTTTGAAGAGATAGAAAAAAAAAAAAAAATTGAGTTTTGAAGAGGTAAAAAAAAAAAAATGTTGGAGTTTTGAAGAGATAAAAAAATTAAAAAAAATTGAGGTTTGAAGAGGTAAAAAAAAAAAAAAGTTGGAGTTTTGAAGAGGTAAAAAAAAAAAAAAAAAAAATTTTGGAGTTTTGAAGAGGTAAAAAAAGGAACAAAAAATCAATGTTGGAGTTTTGAAGAGGTAAAAAAAAAAAAAAAGTTGGAGTTTTGAAGAGGTAAAAAAAAAAAAAAATGTGGAGTTTTGAAGAGGTAAAAAAAAAAAATTTGGAGTTTTGAAGAGGTAAAAAAAAAAAAAATTGGAGTTTTGAAGAGGTAAAAAGAAAAAAAAAAAAATGTGGAGTTTTGAAGAGGTAAAAAAAAAAAAATGTTGGAGTTTTGAAGAGATAGAAAAAAAAAAAAAAATTGAGTTTTGAAGAGGTAAAAAAAAAAAAATGTTGGAGTTTTGAAGAGATAAAAAAATTAAAAAAAATTGAGGTTTGAAGAGGTAAAAAAAAAAAAAAGTTGGAGTTTTGAAGAGGTAAAAGAAAAAAAATTTGGAGTTTTGAAGAGGTAAAAAAAGGAACAAAAAATCAATGTTGCAGTTTTGAAGAGGTAAAAAAAAAAAAAAAAAAATTGTGGAGTTTTGAAGAGGTAAAAAAAGGAACAAAAAATCAATGTTGGAGTTTTGAAGAGGTAAAAAAAAAAAAAAGTTGGAGTTTTGAAGAGGTAAAAAAAAAAAAAAAAAAAAAAAATGTGGAGTTTTGAAGAGGTAAAAAAAAAAAATTTGGAGTTTTGAAGAGGTAAAAAAAAAAAAAATGGAGTTTTGAAGAGGTAAAAAAAAAAAAAAAAATTGTGGAGTTTTGAAGAGGTAAAAAAAGGAACAAAAAATCAATGTTGCAGTTTTGAAGAGGTAAAAAAAAAAAAAAAAAAGTTGGAGTTTTGAAGAGGTAAAAAAAATATATAAAAAAAATTGTGGAGTTTTGAAGAGGTAAAAAAAAAAAATGTTGGAGTTTTGAAGAGGTAAAAAAAAAAAAAAAAAATTTAGGAGTTTTGAAGAGGTAAAAAGAAATAAAAAATTTGGAGTTTTGAAGAGGTAAAAAAAAAAAAATTGTGGAGTTTTGAAGAGGTAAAAAAAAAAAAAAAATTGAGTTTTGAAGAGGTAAAAAAAAAAAAAGTTGGAGTTTTGAAGAGGTAAAAAAAGGAACAAAAAATCAATGTTGGAGTTTTGAAGAGGTAAAAAAAAAAAAATGTTGGAGTTTTGAAGAGGTAAAAAAAAAAAGAAAAAAGTTGGAGTTTTGAAGAGGTAAAAAAAAAATATAAAAAAAATTGTGGAGTTTTGAAGAGGTAAAAAAAGGAACAAAAAATCAATGTTGGAGTTTTGAAGAGGTAAAAAAAAAAAAAAATGTTGGAGTTTTGAAGAGGTAAAAAAAAAAAAAATGTTGGAGTTTTGAAGAGCTAAAAAAAAAAAAAAAATTGAGTTTTGAAGAGGTAAAAAAAAAAAAATGTTGGAGTTTTGAAGAGGTAAAAAAAAAAAAAAAAAATGTGGAGTTTTGAAGAGGTAAAAAAAAAAATGTTGGAGTTTTGAAGAGATAAAAAAAAAAAAAAAAAATTGAGTTTTGAAGAGGTAAAAAAAAAAAAATGTTGGAGTTTTGAAGAGGTAAAAAAAAAAAAAATGTTGGAGTTTTGAAGAGATACAAAAATTTAAAAAAATTGAGTTTTGAAGAGGTAAAAAAAAAAAAAAGTTGGAGTTTTGAAGAGGTAAAAAAAAAAAAAAAAAAAATTTTGGAGTTTTGAAGAGGTAAAAAAAGGAACAAAAAATCAATGTTGGAGTTTTGAAGAGGTAAAAAAAAAAAAAAGTTGGAGTTTTGAAGAGGTAAAAAAAAAAAAAAAAAAAAAAATGTTGAGTTTTGAAGAGGTAAAAAAAAAAAAAGTTTGGAGTTTTGAAGAGGTAAAAAAAAAAAAAATTGGAGTTTTGAAGAGGTAAAAAAAAAAAAAAAAAAATTGTGGAGTTTTGAAGAGGTAAAAAAAAAAAATGTGGAGTTTTGAAGAGGTAAAAAAAGGAACAAAAAATCAATGTTGCAGTTTTGAAGAGGTAAAAAAAAATAAAAAAAATAATTGTGGAGTTTTGAAGAGGTAAAAAAAGGAACAAAAAATCAATGTTGGAGTTTTGAAGAGGTTAAAAAAAAAAAAAAGTTGGAGTTTTGAAGAGGTGAAAAAAAAAAAAAAAAAAAAAAATGTGGAGTTTTGAAGAGGTAAAAAAAAAAAAATTTGGAGTTTTGAAGAGGTAAAAAAAAAAAAAATTGGAGTTTTGAAGAGGTAAAAAAAAAAAAAAAAAATTGTGGAGTTTTGAAGAGGTAAAAAAAAAAAAATTTGGAGTTTTGAAGAGGTAAAAAAAGGAACAAAAAATCAATGTTGCAGTTTTGAAGAGGTAAAAAAAAAAAAAAAAAAGTTGGAGTTTTGAAGAGGTAAAAAAAAAATATAAAAAAAATTGTGGAGTTTTGAAGAGGTAAAAAAAAAAAATGTTGGAGTTTTGAAGAGGTAAAAAAAAAAAAAAATTTGAGTTTTGAAGAGGTAAAAAAAAAAAAATTGTGGAGTTTTGAAGAGATAAAAAAAATAAAAAAAAATTGAGTTTTGAAGAGGTAAAAAAAAAAAAATGTTGGAGTTTTGAAGAGGTAAAAAAAAAAAAAAATTTGAGTTTTGAAGAGGTAAAAAAAAAAAATTGTGGAGTTTTGAAGAGGTAAAAAAAAAAAAAAAATTTGAGTTTTGAAGAGGTAAAAAAAAAAAAAATGTTGGAGTTTTGAAGAGATAAAAAAAAAAAAAAAAAATTAGTTTTGAAGAGGTAAAAAAAAAAAAAAGTTGGAGTTTTGAAGAGGTAAAAAAAAAAAAAAAAAATTGTGGAGTTTTGAAGAGGTAAAAAAAAAAAAATGGAGTTTTGAAGAGGTAAAAAAAAAAAAAATTTGAGTTTTGAAGAGGTAAAAAAAAAAAAATTGTGGAGTTTTGAAGAGGTAAAAAAAAAAAAAAAAATTGAGTTTTGAAGAGGTAAAAAAAAAAAAAATGTTGGAGTTTTGAAGAGATAAAAAAAATTAAAAAAAATTGAGTTTTGAAGAGGTAAAAAAAAAAAATGTTGGAGTTTTGAAGAGGTAAAAAAAAAAAAAAATTTGAGTTTTGAAGAGGTAAAAAAAAGAACAAAAAATCAATGTTGGAGTTTTGAATAGGTAAAAAAATAAATAAAAAATGTTGGAGTTTTGAAGAGGTAAAAAAAAAATCAATGTTGGAGTTTTGAAGAGGTAAGAAAAAAAAAAAATGTTGGAGTTTTGAAGAGGTAAAAAATAAAGAATTATTTTAATGTTGGAGTTTTGAAGAGGTTAAAAATAAAAATAAAAATTTGGAGTTTTGAAGAGGTTAAAAAGAAAAAAAAATGTTGGAGTTTTGAAGAGGTAAAAAAAGGAAAAAAAAAATCAATGTTGGAGATTTGAAGAGGAAAAAAGAAAAAAAAAAAATTGAGTTTTGAAGAGGTTACAAAAAAAAAATTGAGTTTTGAAGAGGTAAAAAAAGGAAAAAAAATCAATTTTGGAGTTTTGAAGAGGTAAAAAAAAAAAAAAAAATTTTGGAGTTTTGAAGAGGTAAAAAAAAGAAGAAAATGTTGGAGTTTTGAAGAGGTAAAAAAAGAAGAAAATGTTGGAGTTTTGAAGAGGTAAAAAAAGAAGAAAATGTTTGAGTTTTGAAGAGGTAAAAAAAGGAACAAAAAATCAATGTTGGAGTTTTGAAGAGGTAAAAAAAGAAGAAAATGTTGGAGTTTTGAAGAGGTAAAAAAAGAAGAAAATGTTGGAGTTTTGAAGAGGTAAAAAAAGAAGAAAATGTTGGAGTTTTGAAGAGGTAAAAAAAGAAGAAAATGTTTGAGTTTTGAAGAGGTAAAAAAAGGAACAAAAAATCAATGTTGGAGTTTTGAAGAGGTAAAAAAAAAAAAAAAATTTGGAGTTTTGAAGAGGTTAAAAAAAAAAATTTGGAGTTTTGAAGAGGTAAAAAAAAATGTTGGAGTTTTGAAGAGGAAAAAAGAGAAAAAAATTTTTTTTTGGAGTTTTGAAGAGGTCAAAAAAAAAATAATGGAGTTTTGAAGAGGTAAAAAAGAAAGAATTATTTTAATGTTGGAGTTTTGAAGAGGTTAAAAAAGAAAGAATTATTTTAATGTTGGAGTTTTGAAGAGGTAAAAAATTTTTTAAAAAAAATGGAGTTTTGAAGAGGTAAAAAAGAAAGAATTATTTTAATGTTGGAGTTTTGAAGAGGTAAAAAAGAAAGAATTATTTTAATGTTGGAGTTTTGAAGAGGTAAAAAAGAAAGAATTATTTTAATGTTGGAGTTTTGAAGAGATAAAAAAAAAAAAAAATTGAGTTTTGAAGAGGTAAAAAAAAAAAAATGTTGGAGTTTTGAAGAGGTAAAAAAAAAATAAAAAAATTTAGGAGTTTTGAAGAGGTAAAAAGAAAAAAAAAATTTGGAGTTTTGAAGAGGTAAAAAAAAAAAAATTGTGGAGTTTTGAAGAGGTAAAAAAAAAAAAAAAATTGAGTTTTGAAGAGGTAAAAAAAAAAAAAGTTGGAGTTTTGAAGAGGTAAAAAAAGGAACAAAAAATCAATGTTGGAGTTTTGAAGAGGTAAAAAAAAAAAAATGTTGGAGTTTTGAAGAGGTAAAAAAAAAAAAAAAAGTTGGAGTTTTGAAGAGGTAAAAAAAAAATATAAAAAAAATTGTGGAGTTTTGAAGAGGTAAAAAAAAGGAACAAAAAATCAATGTTGGAGTTTTGAAGAGGTAAAAAAAAAAAAAATGTTGGAGTTTTGAAGAGGTAAAAAAAAAAAAATGTTGGAGTTTTGAAGAGATAAAAAAATTTAAAAAAATTGAGTTTTGAAGAGGTAAAAAAAAAAAAAAGTTGGAGTTTTGAAGAGGTAAAAAAAAAAAAAAAAAAAAATTTTGGAGTTTTGAAGAGGTAAAAAAAGGAACAAAAAATCAATGTTGGAGTTTTGAAGAGGTAAAAAAAAAAAAAAGTTGGAGTTTTGAAGAGGTAAAAAAAAAAAAAAAAAAAAAAATGTGGAGTTTTGAAGAGGTAAAAAAAAAAAAAGTTTGGAGTTTTGAAGAGGTAAAAAAAAAAAAAATTGGAGTTTTGAAGAGGTAAAAAAAAAAAAAAAAAATTGTGGAGTTTTGAAGAGGTAAAAAAAAAAAAATTTGGAGTTTTGAAGAGGTAAAAAAAGGAACAAAAAATCAATGTTGCAGTTTTGAAGAGGTAAAAAAAAAAAATAATAATAATTGTGGAGTTTTGAAGAGGTAAAAAAAGGAACAAAAAATCAATGTTGGAGTTTTGAAGAGGTAAAAAAAAAAAAAAGTTGGAGTTTTGAACAGGTAAAAAAAAAAAAAAAAAAAAAAATGTGGAGTTTTGAAGAGGTAAAAAAAAAAAATTTGGAGTTTTGAAGAGGTAAAAAAAAAAAAAATTGGAGTTTTGAAGAGGTAAAAAAAAAAAAAAAAATTGTGGAGTTTTGAAGAGGTAAAAAAAAAAAAATTTGGAGTTTTGAAGAGGTAAAAAAAGGAACAAAAAATCAATGTTGCAGTTTTGAAGAGGTAAAAAAAAAAAAAATTTGAGTTTTGAAGAGGTAAAAAAAAAAAAAAAAAAATTAGTTTTGAAGAGGCAAAAAAAAAAAAAAGTTGGAGTTTTGAAGAGGTAAAAAAAAAAAAATTTGGAGTTTTGAAGAGGTAAAAAAAGGAACAAAAAATCAATGTTGCAGTTTTGAAGAGGTAAAAAAAAAAAAATAATAATTGTGGAGTTTTGAAGAGGTAAAAAAAGGAACAAAAAATCAATGTTGGAGTTTTGAAGAGGTAAAAAAAAAAAAAAGTTGGAGTTTTGAACAGGTAAAAAAAAAAAAAAAAAAAAAAAATGTGGAGTTTTGAAGAGGTAAAAAAAAAAAAAAAAATTGAGTTTTGAAGAGGTAAAAAAAAAAAAAATGTTGGAGTTTTGAAGAGATAAAAAAAATTAAAAAAAATTGAGTTTTGAAGAGGTAAAAAAAAAAAATGTTGGAGTTTTGAAGAGGTAAAAAAAAAAAAAATTTGAGTTTTGAAGAGGTAAAAAAAAGAACAAAAAATCAATGTTGGAGTTTTGAATAGGTAAAAAAATAAATAAAAAATGTTGGAGTTTTGAAGAGGTAAAAAAAAAATCAATGTTGGAGTTTTGAAGAGGTAAGAAAAAAAAAAAATGTTGGAGTTTTGAAGAGGTAAAAAATAAAGAATTATTTTAATGTTGGAGTTTTGAAGAGGTTAAAAATAAAAATAAAAATTTGGAGTTTTGAAGAGGTTAAAAAGAAAAAAAAATGTTGGAGTTTTGAAGAGGTAAAAAAAGGAAAAAAAAAATCAATGTTGGAGATTTGAAGAGGAAAAAAGAAAAAAAAAAAATTGAGTTTTGAAGAGGTTACAAAAAAAAAATTGAGTTTTGAAGAGGTAAAAAAAGGAAAAAAAATCAATTTTGGAGTTTTGAAGAGGTAAAAAAAAAAAAAAAAATTTTGGAGTTTTGAAGAGGTAAAAAAAAGAAGAAAATGTTGGAGTTTTGAAGAGGTAAAAAAAGAAGAAAATGTTGGAGTTTTGAAGAGGTAAAAAAAGAAGAAAATGTTTGAGTTTTGAAGAGGTAAAAAAAGGAACAAAAAATCAATGTTGGAGTTTTGAAGAGGTAAAAAAAGAAGAAAATGTTGGAGTTTTGAAGAGGTAAAAAAAGAAGAAAATGTTGGAGTTTTGAAGAGGTAAAAAAAGAAGAAAATGTTGGAGTTTTGAAGAGGTAAAAAAAGAAGAAAATGTTTGAGTTTTGAAGAGGTAAAAAAAGGAACAAAAAATCAATGTTGGAGTTTTGAAGAGGTAAAAAAAAAAAAAAAATTTGGAGTTTTGAAGAGGTTAAAAAAAAAAATTTGGAGTTTTGAAGAGGTAAAAAAAAATGTTGGAGTTTTGAAGAGGAAAAAAGAGAAAAAAATTTTTTTTTGGAGTTTTGAAGAGGTCAAAAAAAAAATAATGGAGTTTTGAAGAGGTAAAAAAGAAAGAATTATTTTAATGTTGGAGTTTTGAAGAGGTTAAAAAAGAAAGAATTATTTTAATGTTGGAGTTTTGAAGAGGTAAAAAATTTTTTAAAAAAAATGGAGTTTTGAAGAGGTAAAAAAGAAAGAATTATTTTAATGTTGGAGTTTTGAAGAGGTAAAAAAGAAAGAATTATTTTAATGTTGGAGTTTTGAAGAGGTAAAAAAGAAAGAATTATTTTAATGTTGGAGTTTTGAAGAGATAAAAAAAAAAAAAAATTGAGTTTTGAAGAGGTAAAAAAAAAAAAATGTTGGAGTTTTGAAGAGGTAAAAAAAAAATAAAAAAATTTAGGAGTTTTGAAGAGGTAAAAAGAAAAAAAAAATTTGGAGTTTTGAAGAGGTAAAAAAAAAAAAATTGTGGAGTTTTGAAGAGGTAAAAAAAAAAAAAAAATTGAGTTTTGAAGAGGTAAAAAAAAAAAAAGTTGGAGTTTTGAAGAGGTAAAAAAAGGAACAAAAAATCAATGTTGGAGTTTTGAAGAGGTAAAAAAAAAAAAATGTTGGAGTTTTGAAGAGGTAAAAAAAAAAAAAAAAGTTGGAGTTTTGAAGAGGTAAAAAAAAAATATAAAAAAAATTGTGGAGTTTTGAAGAGGTAAAAAAAAGGAACAAAAAATCAATGTTGGAGTTTTGAAGAGGTAAAAAAAAAAAAAATGTTGGAGTTTTGAAGAGGTAAAAAAAAAAAAATGTTGGAGTTTTGAAGAGATAAAAAAATTTAAAAAAATTGAGTTTTGAAGAGGTAAAAAAAAAAAAAAGTTGGAGTTTTGAAGAGGTAAAAAAAAAAAAAAAAAAAAATTTTGGAGTTTTGAAGAGGTAAAAAAAGGAACAAAAAATCAATGTTGGAGTTTTGAAGAGGTAAAAAAAAAAAAAAGTTGGAGTTTTGAAGAGGTAAAAAAAAAAAAAAAAAAAAAAAATGTGGAGTTTTGAAGAGGTAAAAAAAAAAAAAGTTTGGAGTTTTGAAGAGGTAAAAAAAAAAAAAATTGGAGTTTTGAAGAGGTAAAAAAAAAAAAAAAAAAATTGTGGAGTTTTGAAGAGGTAAAAAAAAAAAAATTTGGAGTTTTGAAGAGGTAAAAAAAGGAACAAAAAATCAATGTTGCAGTTTTGAAGAGGTAAAAAAAAAAAAAAATAATAATTGTGGAGTTTTGAAGAGGTAAAAAAAGGAACAAAAAATCAATGTTGGAGTTTTGAAGAGGTAAAAAAAAAAAAAAGTTGGAGTTTTGAACAGGTAAAAAAAAAAAAAAAAAAAAAAATGTGGAGTTTTGAAGAGGTAAAAAAAAAAAATTTGGAGTTTTGAAGAGGTAAAAAAAAAAAAAATTGGAGTTTTGAAGAGGTAAAAAAAAAAAAAAAAAATTGTGGAGTTTTGAAGAGGTAAAAAAAAAAAAATTTGGAGTTTTGAAGAGGTAAAAAAAGGAACAAAAAATCAATGTTGCAGTTTTGAAGAGGTAAAAAAAAAAAAAATTTGAGTTTTGAAGAGGTAAAAAAAAAAAAAAAAAATTAGTTTTGAAGAGGCAAAAAAAAAAAAAAGTTGGAGTTTTGAAGAGGTAAAAAAAAAAAAAAAAAATTGTGGAGTTTTGAAGAGGTAAAAAAAAAAAAATTTGGAGTTTTGAAGAGGTAAAAAAAGGAACAAAAAATCAATGTTGCAGTTTTGAAGAGGTAAAAAAAAAAAAAATAATAATTGTGGAGTTTTGAAGAGGTAAAAAAAGGAACAAAAAATCAATGTTGGAGTTTTGAAGAGGTAAAAAAAAAAAAAAGTTGGAGTTTTGAACAGGTAAAAAAAAAAAAAAAAAAAAAAAATGTGGAGTTTTGAAGAGGTAAAAAAAAAAATTTGGAGTTTTGAAGAGGTAAAAAAAAAAAAAATTGGAGTTTTGAAGAGGTAAAAAAAAAAAAAAAAAATTGTGGAGTTTTGAAGAGGTAAAAAAAAAAAATTTGGAGTTTTGAAGAGGTAAAAAAAGGAACAAAAAATCAATGTTGGAGTTTTGAAGAGGTAAAAAAAAAAAAAAATTTGAGTTTTGAAGAGGTAAAAAAAAAAAAAAAAAATTAGTTTTGAAGAGGCAAAAAAAAAAAAAAGTTGGAGTTTTGAAGAGGTAAAAAAAAAAAAAAAAAATTGTGGAGTTTTGAAGAGGTAAAAAAAAAAAAATGTTGGAGTTTTGAAGAGGTAAAAAAAAAAAAAATGTTGGAGTTTTGAAGAGATAAAAAAAAAAAAAAAAAATTAGTTTTGAAGAGGTAAAAAAAAAAAAAATTGGAGTTTTGAAGAGGTAAAAAAAAAAAAAATTTGAGTTTTGAAGAGGTAAAAAAAAAAAAAATGTTGGAGTTTTGAAGAGATAAAAAAAAAAAAAAAAAATTAGTTTTGAAGAGGTAAAAAAAAAAAAATGTTGGAGTTTTGAAGAGGTAAAAAAAAAAAAAAATTTGAGTTTTGAAGAGGTAAAAAAAAAATAATTGTGGAGTTTTGAAGAGGTAAAAAAAAAAAAAAAATTTGAGTTTTGAAGAGGTAAAAAAAAAGAAAATGTTGGAGTTTTGAAGAGATAAAAAAAAAAAAAAAAAATTGTGGAGTTTTGAAGAGGTAAAAAAAAAAAAATTTGGAGTTTTGAAGAGGTAAAAAAAGGAACAAAAAATCAATGTTGCAGTTTTGAAGAGGTAAAAAAAAAAAAAATAATAATTGTGGAGTTTTGAAGAGGTAAAAAAAGGAACAAAAAATCAATGTTGGAGTTTTGAAGAGGTAAAAAAAAAAAAAAGTTGGAGTTTTGAACAGGTAAAAAAAAAAAAAAAAAAAAAAAATGTGGAGTTTTGAAGAGGTAAAAAAAAAAAATTTGGAGTTTTGAAGAGGTAAAAAAAAAAAAAATTGGAGTTTTGAAGAGGTAAAAAAAAAAAAAAAAATTGTGGAGTTTTGAAGAGGTAAAAAAAAAAAATTTGGAGTTTTGAAGAGGTAAAAAAAGGAACAAAAAATCAATGTTGGAGTTTTGAAGAGGTAAAAAAAAAAAAAAAATTGAGTTTTGAAGAGGTAAAAAAAAAAAAAAAAAATTAGTTTTGAAGAGGCAAAAAAAAAAAAAAGTTGGAGTTTTGAAGAGGTAAAAAAAAAAAAAAAAATTGTGGAGTTTTGAAGAGGTAAAAAAAAAAAAATGTTGGAGTTTTGAAGAGGTAAAAAAAAAAAAAATGTTGGAGTTTTGAAGAGATAAAAAAAAAAAAAAAAATTAGTTTTGAAGAGGTAAAAAAAAAAAAATTGGAGTTTTGAAGAGGTAAAAAAAAAAAAAATTTGAGTTTTGAAGAGGTAAAAAAAAAAAAAATGTTGGAGTTTTGAAGAGATAAAAAAAAAAAAAAAAAATTAGTTTTGAAGAGGTAAAAAAAAAAAAATGTTGGAGTTTTGAAGAGGTAAAAAAAAAAAAAATTTGAGTTTTGAAGAGGTAAAAAAAAAATAATTGTGGAGTTTTGAAGAGGTAAAAAAAAAAAAAAAATTTGAGTTTTGAAGAGGTAAAAAAAAAGAAAATGTTGGAGTTTTGAAGAGATAAAAAAAATAAAAAAAAATTGAGTTTTGAAGAGGTAAAAAAAAAAAATGTTGGAGTTTTGAAGAGGTAAAAAAAAAAAAAAATTTGAGTTTTGAAGAGGTAAAAAAAAGAACAAAAAATCAATGTTGGAGTTTTGAATAGGTAAAAAAATAAATAAAAAATGTTGGAGTTTTGAAGAGGTAAAAAAAAAATCAATGTTGGAGTTTTGAAGAGGTAAGAAAAAAAAAAAATGTTGGAGTTTTGAAGAGGTAAAAAATAAAGAATTATTTTAATGTTGGAGTTTTGAAGAGGTTAAAAATAAAAATAAAAATTTGGAGTTTTGAAGAGGTTAAAAAGAAAAAAAAATGTTGGAGTTTTGAAGAGGTAAAAAAAGGAAAAAAAAAATCAATGTTGGAGATTTGAAGAGGAAAAAAGAAAAAAAAAAAATTGAGTTTTGAAGAGGTTACAAAAAAAAAATGGAGTTTTGAAGAGGTAAAAAAAGGAAAAAAAATCAATTTTGGAGTTTTGAAGAGGTAAAAAAAAAAAAAAAATTTTGGAGTTTTGAAGAGGTAAAAAAAAGAAGAAAATGTTGGAGTTTTGAAGAGGTAAAAAAAGAAGAAAATGTTGGAGTTTTGAAGAGGTAAAAAAAGAAGAAAATGTTTGAGTTTTGAAGAGGTAAAAAAAGGAACAAAAAATCAATGTTGGAGTTTTGAAGAGGTAAAAAAAGAAGAAAATGTTGGAGTTTTGAAGAGGTAAAAAAAGAAGAAAATGTTGGAGTTTTGAAGAGGTAAAAAAAGAAGAAAATGTTGGAGTTTTGAAGAGGTAAAAAAAGAAGAAAATGTTTGAGTTTTGAAGAGGTAAAAAAAGGAACAAAAAATCAATGTTGGAGTTTTGAAGAGGTTAAAAAAAAAAAAATTGGAGTTTTGAAGAGGTAAAAAAAGGAAAAAAAAATCAATGTTGGAGTTTTGAAGAGGTAAAAAAAACAAAAAAAAATTTTTTGAGTTTTGAAGAGGTAAAAAAAATGTTGGAGTTTTGAAGAGGAAAAAAGAGAAAAAAAATTTTTTTTGGAGTTTTGAAGAGGTCAAAAAAAAAATAATGGAGTTTTGAAGAGGTAAAAAAGAAAGAATTATTTTAATGTTGGAGTTTTGAAGAGGTTAAAAAAGAAAGAATTATTTTAATGTTGGAGTTTTGAAGAGGTAAAAAATTTAAAAAAAAAAATGGAGTTTTGAAGAGGTAAAAAAGAAAGAATTATTTTAATGTTGGAGTTTTGAAGAGGTAAAAAAGAAAGAATTATTTTAATGTTGGAGTTTTGAAGAGGTAAAAAAAATAAAAAATGTTGGAGTTTTGAAGAGGTTAAAAAGAAAAAAAATGTTGGAGTTTTGAAGAGGTAAAAAAAGGAAAAAAAAAAATCAATGTTGGAGTTTTGAAGAGGTAAAAAAAAAAAAAAATGTTGGAGTTTTGAAGAGGTAAAAAAAAAATGTTGGAGTTTTGAAGAGGTAAAAAGAAAAAAAAAATATTTTTGAGTTTTGAAGAGGTTAAAAAAAAAAAAAATGTTGGAGTTTTTTAAGAGGTAAAAAAAGGAAAAAAAAATCAATGTTGGAGTTTTGAAGAGGTAAAAAAAGAAGAAAATGTTGGAGTTTTGAAGAGGTAAAAAAAGAAGAAAATGTTTGAGTTTTGAAGAGGTAAAAAAAGGAACAAAAAATCAATGTTGGAGTTTTGAAGAGGTAAAAAAAGAAGAAAATGTTGGAGTTTTGAAGAGGTAAAAAAAGAAGAAAATGTTGGAGTTTTGAAGAGGTAAAAAAAGAAGAAAATGTTGGAGTTTTGAAGAGGTAAAAAAAGAAGAAAATGTTTGAGTTTTGAAGAGGTAAAAAAAGGAACAAAAAATCAATGTTGGAGTTTTGAAGAGGTTAAAAAAAAAAAAATTGGAGTTTTGAAGAGGTAAAAAAAGGAAAAAAAAATCAATGTTGGAGTTTTGAAGAGGTAAAAAAAACAAAAAAAATTTTTTTGAGTTTTGAAGAGGTAAAAAAAATGTTGGAGTTTTGAAGAGGAAAAAAGAGAAAAAAAATTTTTTTTGGAGTTTTGAAGAGGTCAAAAAAAAAATAATGGAGTTTTGAAGAGGTAAAAAAGAAAGAATTATTTTAATGTTGGAGTTTTGAAGAGGTTAAAAAAGAAAGAATTATTTTAATGTTGGAGTTTTGAAGAGGTAAAAAATTTTTAAAAAAAATGGAGTTTTGAAGAGGTAAAAAAGAAAGAATTATTTTAATGTTGGAGTTTTGAAGAGGTAAAAAAGAAAGAATTATTTTAATGTTGGAGTTTTGAAGAGGTAAAAAAAATAAAAAATGTTGGAGTTTTGAAGAGGTTAAAAAGAAAAAAAATGTTGGAGTTTTGAAGAGGTAAAAAAAGGAAAAAAAAAAATCAATGTTGGAGTTTTGAAGAGGTAAAAAAAAAAAAAATGTTGGAGTTTTGAAGAGGTAAAAAAAAAATGTTGGAGTTTTGAAGAGGTAAAAAGAAAAAAAAAATATTTTTGAGTTTTGAAGAGGTTAAAAAAAAAAAAAATGTTGGAGTTTTTTAAGAGGTAAAAAAAGGAAAAAAAAATCAATGTTGGAGTTTTAAAGAGGTAAAAAAAAAAAAATGTTGGAGTTTTGAAGAGGTAAAAAAAGGAACAAAAAATCAATGTTGGAGTTTTGAAGAGGTAAAAAAAAATGGAGTTTTGAAGAGGTAAAAAGAAAAAAAAAAAAAATTCGGAGTTTTGAAGAGGTAAAAAAAAAAAAAAATGTTGGAGTTTTGAAGAGGTAAAAAAAGGAACAAAAAATCAATGTTGGAGTTTTGAAGAGGTAAAAAAAAAAGTTGGAGTTTTGAAGAGGTAAAAAGAAAAAAAAAAAAAAATTCGGAGTTTTGAAGAGGTAAAAAAAAAAAAGTTGGAGTTTTGAAGAGGTAAAAAAAGGAACAAAAAATCAATGTTGGAGTTTTGAAGAGGTAAAAAAAAAAAAAAAAGTTGGAGTTTTGAAGAGGTAAAAAAAAAAAAAAAAAAAAAAAATGTGGAGTTTTGAAGAGGTAAAAAAAAAAAAATTTGGAGTTTTGAAGAGGTAAAAAAAAAAAAATTGGAGTTTTGAAGAGGTAAAAAAAAAAAAAAAAAATTGTGGAGTTTTGAAGAGGTAAAAAAAAAAAATTTGGAGTTTTGAAGAGGTAAAAAAAGGAACAAAAAATCAATGTTGCAGTTTTGAAGAGGTAAAAAAAAAAAAAAAAAAGTTGGAGTTTTGAAGAGGTAAAAAAAAAATATAAAAAAAATTGTGGAGTTTTGAAGAGGTAAAAAAAAAAAAATGTTGGAGTTTTGAAGAGGTAAAAAAAAAAAAAAATTTGAGTTTTGAAGAGGTAAAAAAAAAAAAATTGTGGAGTTTTGAAGAGATAAAAAAAAAAAAAAAAAATTGAGTTTTGAAGAGGTAAAAAAAAAAAAAATGTTGGAGTTTTGAAGAGATAAAAAAAAAAAAAAAATTGAGTTTTGAAGAGGTAAAAAAAAAAAAAAAAAATTGTGGAGTTTTGAAGAGGTAAAAAAAAAAAAATTTGGAGTTTTGAAGAGGTAAAAAAAGGAACAAAAAATCAATGTTGCAGTTTTGAAGAGGTAAAAAAAAAAAAAAAAAAAATTGTGGAGTTTTGAAGAGGTAAAAAAAGGAACAAAAAATCAATGTTGGAGTTTTGAAGAGGTAAAAAAAAAAAAAAGTTGGAGTTTTGAAGAGGTAAAAAAAAAAAAAATGTTGGAGTTTTGAAGAGGTAAAAAAAAAAAAAAAAAATTGTGGAGTTTTGAAGAGGTAAAAAAAAAAAAAAAAAAAAGTGGAGTTTTGAAGAGGTAAAAAAAAAAAAAATGTTGGAGTTTTGAAGAGATAAAAAAAAAAAAAAAATTGAGTTTTGAAGAGGTAAAAAAAAAAAAATGTTGGAGTTTTGAAGAGGTAAAAAAAAAAAAAAAAAAAGTGGAGTTTTGAAGAGGTAAAAAAAAAAAAATGTTGGAGTTTTGAAGAGATAGAAAAAAAAAAAAAATTGAGTTTTGAAGAGGTAAAAAAAAAAATGTTGGAGTTTTGAAGAGATAAAAAATTAAAAAAAATTGAGGTTTGAAGAGGTAAAAAAAAAAAAAAGTTGGAGTTTTGAAGAGGTAAAAAAAAAAAAAAAAAAAAAAATGTGGAGTTTTGAAGAGGTAAAAAAAAAAAATTTGGAGTTTTGAAGAGGTAAAAAAAGGAACAAAAAATCAATGTTGCAGTTTTGAAGAGGTAAAAAAAAAATAAAAAAAAAATTGTGGAGTTTTGAAGAGGTAAAAAAAGGAACAAAAAATCAATGTTGGAGTTTTGAAGAGGTAAAAAAAAAAAAAAGTTGGAGTTTTGAAGAGGTAAAAAAAAAAAAAATGTTGGAGTTTTGAAGAGGTAAAAAAAAAAAAAAAAAATTGTGGAGTTTTGAAGAGGTAAAAAAAAAAAAAAAAAAAAAGTGGAGTTTTGAAGAGGTAAAAAAAAAAAAATGTTGGAGTTTTGAAGAGATAAAAAAAAAAAAAAAATTGAGTTTTGAAGAGGTAAAAAAAAAAAATGTTGGAGTTTTGAAGAGGTAAAAAAAAAAAAAAAAATGTGGAGTTTTGAAGAGGTAAAAAAAAAAAAATGTTGGAGTTTTGAAGAGATAGAAAAATTAAAAAAAATTGAGGTTTGAAGAGGTAAAAAAAAAAAAAGTTGGAGTTTTGAAGAGGTAAAAAAAAAAAAAAAAAAAATTTTGGAGTTTTGAAGAGGTAAAAAAAGGAACAAAAAATCAATGTTGGAGTTTTGAAGAGGTAAAAAAAAAAAAAGTTGGAGTTTTGAAGAGGTAAAAAAAAAAAAAATGTGGAGTTTTGAAGAGGTAAAAAAAAAAAATTTGGAGTTTTGAAGAGGTAAAAAAAAAAAAAATTGGAGTTTTGAAGAGGTAAAAAGAAAAAAAAAAAATGTGGAGTTTTGAAGAGGTAAAAAAAAAAAAATGTTGGAGTTTTGAAGAGATAGAAAAAAAAAAAAAATTGAGTTTTGAAGAGGTAAAAAAAAAAATGTTGGAGTTTTGAAGAGATAAAAAAATTAAAAAAAATTGAGGTTTGAAGAGGTAAAAAAAAAGTTGGAGTTTTGAAGAGGTAAAAAAAAAAAATTTGGAGTTTTGAAGAGGTAAAAAAAGGAACAAAAAATCAATGTTGCAGTTTGAAGAGGTAAAAAAAAAAAAAAAAAAATTGTGGAGTTTTGAAGAGGTAAAAAAAGGAACAAAAAATCAATGTTGGAGTTTTGAAGAGGTAAAAAAAAAAAAAAGTTGGAGTTTTGAAGAGGTAAAAAAAAAAAAAAAAAAAAAAAATGTGGAGTTTTGAAGAGGTAAAAAAAAAAAATTTGGAGTTTTGAAGAGGTAAAAAAAAAAAAAATGGAGTTTTGAAGAGGTAAAAAAAAAAAAAAAAATTGTGGAGTTTTGAAGAGGTAAAAAAAGGAACAAAAAATCAATGTTGCAGTTTTGAAGAGGTAAAAAAAAAAAAAAAAAAGTTGGAGTTTTGAAGAGGTAAAAAAAAAATATAAAAAAAATTGTGGAGTTTTGAAGAGGTAAAAAAAAAAAATGTTGGAGTTTTGAAGAGGTAAAAAAAAAAAAAAAAAATTTAGGAGTTTTGAAGAGGTAAAAAGAAAAAAAAAATTTGGAGTTTTGAAGAGGTAAAAAAAAAAAATTGTGGAGTTTTGAAGAGGTAAAAAAAAAAAAAGTTGGAGTTTTGAAGAGGTAAAAAAAGGAACAAAAAATCAATGTTGGAGTTTTGAAGAGGTAAAAAAAAAAATGTTGGAGTTTTGAAGAGGTAAAAAAAAAAAAAAAAGTTGGAGTTTTGAAGAGGTAAAAAAAAATATAAAAAAATTGTGGAGTTTTGAAGAGGTAAAAAAAGGAACAAAAAATCAATGTTGGAGTTTTGAAGAGGTAAAAAAAAAAAAAAAAATTGAGTTTTGAAGAGGTAAAAAAAAAAAATGTTGGAGTTTTGAAGAGGTAAAAAAAAAAAATGTTGGAGTTTTGAAGAGATAAAAAATTAAAAAAAAATTGAGTTTTGAAGAGGTAAAAAAAAAAAAAGTTGGAGTTTTGAAGAGGTAAAAAAAAAAAAAAAAAAAATTTTGGAGTTTTGAAGAGGTAAAAAAAGGAACAAAAAATCAATGTTGGAGTTTTGAAGAGGTAAAAAAAAAAAAAAAAAAAAAAAATGTGGAGTTTTGAAGAGGTAAAAAAAAAAAAATTGGAGTTTTGAAGAGGTAAAAAAAAAAAAAAAAATTGTGGAGTTTTGAAGAGGTAAAAAAAAAAAAATTTGGAGTTTTGAAGAGGTAAAAAAAGGAACAAAAAATCAATGTTGCAGTTTTGAAGAGGTAAAAAAAAAAAAAAAAAAATTGTGGAGTTTTGAAGAGGTAAAAAAAGGAACAAAAAATCAATGTTGGAGTTTTGAAGAGGTAAAAAAAAAAAAAAAAAAGTTGGAGTTTTGATGAGGTAAAAAAAAAAAAATGTTGGAGTTTTGAAGAGGTAAAAAAAAAAAAAAATTT
>NW_028258826.1:0-10000 GCF_982586985.1 Callionymus lyra
ATCAATGTTGGAGTTTTGAAGAGGTAAAAAAAAAAAAAATGGAGTTTTGAAGAGGTAAAAAAAAAAAAAAAAAAAATTGTGGAGTTTTGAAGAGGTAAAAAAAGGAACAAAAAATCAATGTTGGAGTTTTGAAGAGGTAAATAAAAAAAAAATGTTGGAGTTTTGAAGAGGTAAAAAAAAAAAAAAAAAAAAATTGTGGAGTTTTGAAGAGGTAAAAAAAAAAAAAAGTTGGAGTTTTGAAGAGGTAAAAAAAAAAAAAAAAAAAAATTGGAGTTTTGAAGAGGTAAAAAAAGGAACAAAAAATCAATGTTGGAGTTTTGAAGAGGTAAAAAAAAAAAAAATTGAGTTTTGAAGAGGTAAAAAAAAAAAAAAAGTTAGAGTTTTGAAGAGGTAAAAAAAGGAACAAAAAATCAATGTTGGAGTTTTGAAGAGGTAAAAAAAAAAAAAAATGTTGGAGTTTTGAAGAGGTAAAAAAAAATAAAAAGTTGGAGTTTTGAAGAGGTAAAAAAAATAAATAAAAAAATTGTGGAGTTTTGAAGAGGTAAAAAAAGGAACAAAAAATCAATGTTGGAGTTTTGAAGAGGTAAAAAAAAAAAAAGTTGGAGTTTTGAAGAGGTAAAAAAAAAAAAAAAAAAAATTGTAGAGTTTTGAAGAGGTAAAAAAAAAAAAAAAAAATTTGGAGTTTTGAAGAGGTAAAAAAAGGGACAAAAAATCAATGTTGGAGTTTTGAAGAGGTAAAAAAAAAAAAAAAAAAAATTGAGTTTTGAAGAGGTAAAAAAAAAAAAAGTTGGAGTTTTGAAGAGGTAAAAAAAAAAAAAAAAAAAAATTGTGGAGTTTTGAAGAGGTAAAAAAAGGAACAATAAATCAATGTTGGAGTTTTGAAGAGGTAAAAAAAAAATAAATGTTGGAGTTTTGAAGAGGTAAAAAAAAAAAAAAAAAAAAATTGTGGAGTTTTGAAGAGGTAAAAAAAGGAACAAAAAATCAATGTTGGAGTTTTGAAGAGGTAAAAAAAAAAAAAAAAAAAGTTGGAGTTTTGAAGAGGTAAAAAAAAAAAAAAGTTGGAGTTTTGAAGAGGTAAAAAAAAAAAAAAAAAAAAAATTGTAGAGTTTTGAAGAGGTAAAAAAAAAAAAAAAAAGTTGGAGTTTTGAAGAGGTAAAAAAAAAAAAAAAATTTGGAGTTTTGAAGAGGTAAAAAAAAAAAAAAAAAAATTTGGAGTTTTGAAGAGGTAAAAAAAGGAACAAAAAATCAATGTTGGAGTTTTGAAGAGGTAAAAAAAAAAAAAAGTTGGAGTTTTGAAGAGGTAAAAAAAAAAAAAAAAAAAAAATTGTGGAGTTTTGAAGAGGTAAAAAAAGGAACAATAAATCAATGTTGGAGTTTTGAAGAGGTAAAAAAAAAAAAAATGTTGGAGTTTTGAAGAGGTAAAAAAAAAAAAAAAAAAAAATTGTGGAGTTTTGAAGAGGTAAAAAAAGGAACAAAAAATCAATGTTGGAGTTTTGAAGAGGTAAAAAAAAAAAAAAAAAAGTTGGAGTTTTGAAGAGGTAAAAAAAAAAAAAAGTTGGAGTTTTGAAGAGGTAAAAAAAAAAAAAAAGTTGGAGTTTTGAAGAGGTAAAAAAAAAAAAAAAAAAAATTGTGGAGTTTTGAAGAGGTAAAAAAAGGAACAAAAAATCAATGTTGGAGTTTTGAAGAGGTAAAAAAAAAAAAAAAAAAAGTTGGAGTTTTGAAGAGGTAAAAAAAAAAAAAAAGTTGGAGTTTTGAAGAGGTAAAAAAAGGAACAAAAAATCAATGTTGGAGTTTTGAAGAGGTAAAAAAAAAAAAAAAAAAAAATTGTAGAGTTTTGAAGAGGTAAAAAAAAAAAAAAAGTTGGAGTTTTGAAGAGGTAAAAAAAAAAAAAATTGTGGAGTTTTGAAGAGGTAAAAAAAAAAAAAAGTTGGAGTTTTGAAGAGGTAAAAAAAAAAAAAAAAATTGAGTTTTGAAGAGGTAAAAAAAAAAAAAAAAAAAAAATTGGAGTTTTGAAGAGGTAAAAAAAGGAACAAAAAATCAATGTTGGAGTTTTGAAGAGGTAAAAAAAAAAAAAATTGAGTTTTGAAGAGGTAAAAAAAAAAAAAAAGTTGGAGTTTTGAAGAGGTAAAAAAAGGAACAAAAAATCAATGTTGGAGTTTTGAAGAGGTAAAAAAAAAAAAAAATGTTGGAGTTTTGAAGAGGTAAAAAAAAATAAAAAGTTGGAGTTTTGAAGAGGTAAAAAAAATAAATAAAAAAATTGTGGAGTTTTGAAGAGGTAAAAAAAGGAACAAAAAATCAATGTTGGAGTTTTGAAGAGGTAAAAAAAAAAAAATGTTGGAGTTTTGAAGAGGTAAAAAAAAAAAAAAAAAAAATTGAGTTTTGAAGAGGTAAAAAAAAAAAAAAAAAAAAAGTTGGAGTTTTGAAGAGGTAAAAAAAAAAAAAAAAAAAATTGTGGAGTTTTGAAGAGGTAAAAAAAGGAACAAAAAATCAATGTTGGAGTTTTGAAGAGGTAAAAAAAAAAAAAATGTTGGAGTTTTGAAGAGGTAAAAAAATAAAAAGTTGGAGTTTTGAAGAGGTAAAAAAAAAAAAAAAAAAAATTGTAGAGTTTTGAAGAGGTAAAAAAAAAAAAAAAGTTGGAGTTTTGAAGAGGTAAAAAAAAAAAAAAGTTGGAGTTTTGAAGTGGTAAAAAAAAAAAAAAAAAAAAATTGTGGAGTTTTGAAGAGGTAAAAAAAAAAAAAAGTTGGAGTTTTGAAGAGGTAAAAAAAAAAAAAAAATTGAGTTTTGAAGAGGTAAAAAAAAAAAAAAAAAAAAAATTGGAGTTTTGAAGAGGTAAAAAAAGGAACAAAAAATCAATGTTGGAGTTTTGAAGAGGTAAAAAAAAAAAAAAAGTTGGAGTTTTGAAGAGGTAAAAAAAGGAACAAAAAATCAATGTTGGAGTTTTGAAGAGGTAAAAAAAAAAAAAAAAAAAAATTGTAGAGTTTTGAAGAGGTAAAAAAAAATAAAAAGTTGGAGTTTTGAAGAGGTAAAAAAAATAAATAAAAAAATTGTGGAGTTTTGAAGAGGTAAAAAAAGGAACAAAAAATCAATGTTGGAGTTTTGAAGAGGTAAAAAAAAAAAAAATGTTGGAGTTTTGAAGAGGTAAAAAAAAAAAAAAAAAAAAATTGAGTTTTGAAGAGGTAAAAAAAAAAAAAAAAAAAAAAGTTGGAGTTTTGAAGAGGTAAAAAAAAAAAAAAAAAAATTGTGGAGTTTTGAAGAGGTAAAAAAAGGAACAAAAAATCAATGTTGGAGTTTTGAAGAGGTAAAAAAAAAAAAAAAAAAATTGGAGTTTTGAAGAGGTAAAAAAAGGGACAAAAAATCAATGTTGGAGTTTTGAAGAGGTAAAAAAAAAAAAAGTTGGAGTTTTGAAGAGGTAAAAAAAAAAAAAGTTGGAGTTTTGAAGAGGTAAAAAAAAAAAAAAAAAAAAATTGTAGAGTTTTGAAGAGGTAAAAAAAGGGACAAAAAATCAATGTTGGAGTTTTGAAGAGGTAAAAAAAAAAAAAAAAAAAAATTTGGAGTTTTGAAGAGGTAAAAAAAAAAAAAAAAAAATTTGGAGTTTTGAAGAGGTAAAAAAAGGAACAAAAAATCAATGTTGGAGTTTTGAAGAGGTAAAAAAAAAAAAAGTTGGAGTTTTGAAGAGGTAAAAAAAAAAAAAAAAAAAAATTGTGGAGTTTTGAAGAGGTAAAAAAAGGAACAATAAATCAATGTTGGAGTTTTGAAGAGGTAAAAAAAAAAAAAATGTTGGAGTTTTGAAGAGGTAAAAAAAAAAAAAAAAAAAAATTGTGGAGTTTTGAAGAGGTAAAAAAAGGAACAAAAAATCAATGTTGGAGTTTTGAAGAGGTAAAAAAAAAAAAAAAAAAGTTGGAGTTTTGAAGAGGTAAAAAAAAAAAAAAGTTGGAGTTTTGAAGAGGTAAAAAAAAAAAAAAAGTTGGAGATTTGAAGAGGTAAAAAAAAAAATAAAAAAATTGTGGAGTTTTGAAGAGGTAAAAAAAGGAACAAAAAATCAATATTGGAGTTTTGAAGAGGTAAAAAAAAAAAAAAAAAAGTTGGAGTTTTGAAGAGGTAAAAAAAAAAAAAAAAAAGTTGGAGTTTTGAAGAGGTAAAAAAAGGAACAAAAAATCAATGTTGGAGTTTTGAAGAGGTAAAAAAAAAAAAAAAAAAAAATTGTAGAGTTTTGAAGAGGTAAAAAAAAAAAAAAAGTTGGAGTTTTGAAGAGGTAAAAAAAAAAAAAAGTTGGAGTTTTGAAGTGGTAAAAAAAAAAAAAAAAAAAAATTGTGGAGTTTTGAAGAGGTAAAAAAAAAAAAAAGTTGGAGTTTTGAAGAGGTAAAAAAAAAAAAAAAAATTGAGTTTTGAAGAGGTAAAAAAAAAAAAAAAAAAAAAAATTGGAGTTTTGAAGAGGTAAAAAAAGGAACAAAAAATCAATGTTGGAGTTTTGAAGAGGTAAAAAAAAAAAAAATTGAGTTTTGAAGAGGTAAAAAAAAAAAAAAAGTTGGAGTTTTGAAGAGGTAAAAAAAGGAACAAAAAATCAATGTTGGAGTTTTGAAGAGGTAAAAAAAAAAAAAAAATGTTGGAGTTTTGAAGAGGTAAAAAAAAATAAAAAGTTGGAGTTTTGAAGAGGTAAAAAAAAAAAAAAAAAAAATTGTGGAGTTTTGAAGAGGTAAAAAAAGGAACAAAAAATCAATGTTGGAGTTTTGAAGAGGTAAAAAAAAAAAAAATGTTGGAGTTTTGAAGAGGTAAAAAAAAAAAAAGTTGGAGTTTTGAAGAGGTAAAAAAAAAAAAAAAAAAAAATTGTAGAGTTTTGAAGAGGTAAAAAAAGGGACAAAAAATCAATGTTGGAGTTTTGAAGAGGTAAAAAAAAAAAAAAAAAAAAAAATTTGGAGTTTTGAAGAGGTAAAAAAAAAAAAAAAAAAATTTGGAGTTTTGAAGAGGTAAAAAAAGGAACAAAAAATCAATGTTGGAGTTTTGAAGAGGTAAAAAAAAAAAAAAGTTGGAGTTTTGAAGAGGTAAAAAAAAAAAAAAAAAAAAATTGTGGAGTTTTGAAGAGGTAAAAAAAGGAACAATAAATCAATGTTGGAGTTTTGAAGAGGTAAAAAAAAAAAAAATGTTGGAGTTTTGAAGAGGTAAAAAAAAAAAAAAAAAAAAAATTGTGGAGTTTTGAAGAGGTAAAAAAAGGAACAAAAAATCAATGTTGGAGTTTTGAAGAGGTAAAAAAAAAAAAAAAAAAGTTGGAGTTTTGAAGAGGTAAAAAAAAAAAAAAGTTGGAGTTTTGAAGAGGTAAAAAAAAAAAAAAAGTTGGAGATTTGAAGAGGTAAAAAAAAAAATAAAAAAATTGTGGAGTTTTGAAGAGGTAAAAAAAGGAACAAAAAATCAATGTTGGAGTTTTGAAGAGGTAAAAAAAAAAAAAAAAAAAGTTTGAGTTTTGAAGAGGTAAAAAAAAAAAAAAAAAAAAGTTGGAGTTTTGAAGAGGTAAAAAAAAAATAAAAAAAAATTTGGAGTTTTGAAGAGGTAAAAAAAAAACAAAAAACATTTGGAGTTTTGAAGAGGTAAAAAAAGGAACAAAAAATCAATGTTGGAGTTTTGAAGAGGTAAAAAAAAAAAAAAAAAAAAAATTGAGTTTTGAAGAGGTAAAAAAAAAAAAGTTGGAGTTTTGAAGAGGCAAAAAAAAGGAACAAAAAATCAATGTTGGAGTTTTGAAGAGGTAAAAAAAAAAAAAAAAAAAAATTGTAGAGTTTTGAAGAGGTAAAAAAAGGAACAAAAAATCAATGTTGGAGTTTTGAAGAGGTAAAAAAAAAAAAAAAATGTTGGAGTTTTGAAGAGGTAAAAAAAAAAAAAAAAAAAAATTGTAGAGTTTTGAAGAGGTAAAAAAAGGAACAAAAAATCAATGTTGGAGTTTTGAAGAGGTAAAAAAAAAAAAAGTTGGAGTTTTGAAGAGGTAAAAAAAAAAAAAAAAAATTGGAGTTTTGAAGAGGTAAAAAAAGGGACAAAAAATCAATGTTGGAGTTTTGAAGAGGTAAAAAAAAAAAAAATGGAGTTTTGAAGAGGTAAAAAAAAAAAAAAATGTTGGAGTTTTGAAGAGGTAAAAAAAAAAAAAAAAAAAATTGTGGAGTTTTGAAGAGGTAAAAAAAAAAAAAGTTGGAGTTTTGAAGAGGTAAAAAAAAAAAAAAAAAATTGAGTTTTGAAGAGGTAAAAAAAAAAAAAAAAAAAAATTGGAGTTTTGAAGAGGTAAAAAAAGGAACAAAAAATCAATGTTGGAGTTTTGAAGAGGTAAAAAAAAAAAAAGTTGGAGTTTTGAAGAGGTAAAAAAAAAAAAAAAAAAAATTGTAGAGTTTTGAAGAGGTAAAAAAAAAAAAAAAAAAAAAATTGTGGAGTTTTGAAGAGGTAAAAAAAGGAACAATAAATCAATGTTGGAGTTTTGAAGAGGTAAAAAAAAAAATAAATGTTGGAGTTTTGAAGAGGTAAAAAAAAAAAAAAAAAAAAATTGTGGAGTTTTGAAGAGGTAAAAAAAGGAACAAAAAATCAATGTTGGAGTTTTGAAGAGGTAAAAAAAAAAAAAAAAAAAAAGTTGGAGTTTTGAAGAGGTAAAAAAAAAAAAAAGTTGGAGTTTTGAAGAGGTAAAAAAAAAAAAAAAAAAAAATTGTAGAGTTTTGAAGAGGTAAAAAAAAAAAAAAAAAGTTGGAGTTTTGAAGAGGTAAAAAAAAAAAAAAAAATTGGAGTTTTGAAGAGGTAAAAAAAAAAAAAAAAAATTTGGAGTTTTGAAGAGGTAAAAAAAGGAACAAAAAATCAATGTTGGAGTTTTGAAGAGGTAAAAAAAAAAAAAAAGTTGGAGTTTTGAAGAGGTAAAAAAAAAAAAAAAAAAAAATTGTGGAGTTTTGAAGAGGTAAAAAAAGGAACAATAAATCAATGTTGGAGTTTTGAAGAGGTAAAAAAAAAAAAAATGTTGGAGTTTTGAAGAGGTAAAAAAAAAAAAAAAAAAAAAATTGTGGAGTTTTGAAGAGGTAAAAAAAGGAACAAAAAATCAATGTTGGAGTTTTGAAGAGGTAAAAAAAAAAAAAAAAAAGTTGGAGTTTTGAAGAGGTAAAAAAAAAAAAAAGTTGGAGTTTTGAAGAGGTAAAAAAAAAAAAAAAGTTGGAGTTTTGAAGAGGTAAAAAAAAAAATAAAAAAATTGTGGAGTTTTGAAGAGGTAAAAAAAGGAACAAAAAATCAATGTTGGAGTTTTGAAGAGGTAAAAAAAAAAAAAAAAAAAGTTGGAGTTTTGAAGAGGTAAAAAAAAAAAAAAAGTTGGAGTTTTGAAGAGGTAAAAAAAGGAACAAAAAATCAATGTTGGAGTTTTGAAGAGGTAAAAAAAAAAAAAAAAAAAAAAATTGTAGAGTTTTGAAGAGGTAAAAAAAAAAAAAAAGTTGGAGTTTTGAAGAGGTAAAAAAAAAAAAAAGTTGGAGTTTTGAAGTGGTAAAAAAAAAAAAAAAAAAAAAATTGTGGAGTTTTGAAGAGGTAAAAAAAAAAAAAGTTGGAGTTTTGAAGAGGTAAAAAAAAAAAAAAAAAAAAAATTGAGTTTTGAAGAGGTAAAAAAAAAAAGTTGGAGTTTTGAAGAGGCAAAAAAAAGGAACAAAAAATCAATGTTGGAGTTTTGAAGAGGTAAAAAAAAAAAAAAAAAAAAAATTGTAGAGTTTTGAAGAGGTAAAAAAAGGAACAAAAAATCAATGTTGGAGTTTTGAAGAGGTAAAAAAAAAAAAAAAATGTTGGAGTTTTGAAGAGGTAAAAAAAAAAAAAAAAAAAAATTGTAGAGTTTTGAAGAGGTAAAAAAAGGAACAAAAAATCAATGTTGGAGTTTTGAAGAGGTAAAAAAAAAAAAAGTTGGAGTTTTGAAGAGGTAAAAAAAAAAAAAAAAAATTGGAGTTTTGAAGAGGTAAAAAAAGGGACAAAAAATCAATGTTGGAGTTTTGAAGAGGTAAAAAAAAAAAAAGTTGGAGTTTTGAAGAGGTAAAAAAAAAAAATAAAAAAAATTGTGGAGTTTTGAAGAGGTAAAAAAAGGAACAATAAATCAATGTTGGAGTTTTGAAGAGGTAAAAAAAAAAAAAATGGAGTTTTGAAGAGGTAAAAAAAAAAAAAAAAAAAAATTGTGGAGTTTTGAAGAGGTAAAAAAAGGAACAAAAAATCAATGTTGGAGTTTTGAAGAGGTAAAAAAAAAAAAAATGGAGTTTTGAAGAGGTAAAAAAAAAAAAAAAAAAAATTGTGGAGTTTTGAAGAGGTAAAAAAAGGAACAAAAAATCAATGTTGGAGTTTTGAAGAGGTAAATAAAAAAAAAAATGTTGGAGTTTTGAAGAGGTAAAAAAAAAAAAAAAAAAAATTGTGGAGTTTTGAAGAGGTAAAAAAAAAAAAAAAGTTGGAGTTTTGAAGAGGTAAAAAAAAAAAAAAAAAAAAATTGGAGTTTTGAAGAGGTAAAAAAAGGAACAAAAAATCAATGTTGGAGTTTTGAAGAGGTAAAAAAAAAAAAAATTGAGTTTTGAAGAGGTAAAAAAAAAAAAAAAGTTAGAGTTTTGAAGAGGTAAAAAAAGGAACAAAAAATCAATGTTGGAGTTTTGAAGAGGTAAAAAAAAAAAAAAATGTTGGAGTTTTGAAGAGGTAAAAAAAAATAAAAAGTTGGAGTTTTGAAGAGGTAAAAAAAATAAATAAAAAAATTGTGGAGTTTTGAAGAGGTAAAAAAAGGAACAAAAAATCAATGTTGGAGTTTTGAAGAGGTAAAAAAAAAAAAGTTGGAGTTTTGAAGAGGTAAAAAAAAAAAAAAAAAAAATTGTAGAGTTTTGAAGAGGTAAAAAAAAAAAAAAAAAAAATTTGGAGTTTTGAAGAGGTAAAAAAAGGGACAAAAAATCAATGTTGGAGTTTTGAAGAGGTAAAAAAAAAAAAAAAAAAAAAATTGAGTTTTGAAGAGGTAAAAAAAAAAAAAGTTGGAGTTTTGAAGAGGTAAAAAAAAAAAAAAAAAAAAATTGTGGAGTTTTGAAGAGGTAAAAAAAGGAACAATAAATCAATGTTGGAGTTTGAAGAGGTAAAAAAAAAAAAAGTTGGAGTTTTGAAGAGGTAAAAAAAAAAAAAAAAAAAATTGTAGAGTTTTGAAGAGGTAAAAAAAAAAAAAAAAAGTTGGAGTTTTGAAGAGGTAAAAAAAAAAAAAAATTTGGAGTTTTGAAGAGGTAAAAAAAAAAAAAAAAAAATTTGGAGTTTTGAAGAGGTAAAAAAAGGAACAAAAAATCAATGTTGGAGTTTTGAAGAGGTAAAAAAAAAAAAAGTTGGAGTTTTGAAGAGGTAAAAAAAAAAAAAAAAAAAATTGTGGAGTTTTGAAGAGGTAAAAAAAGGAACAATAAATCAATGTTGGAGTTTTGAAGAGGTAAAAAAAAAAAAAATGTTGGAGTTTTGAAGAGGTAAAAAAAAAAAAAAAAAAAATTGTGGAGTTTTGAAGAGGTAAAAAAAGGAACAAAAAATCAATGTTGGAGTTTTGAAGAGGTAAAAAAAAAAAAAAAAAAGTTGGAGTTTTGAAGAGGTAAAAAAAAAAAAAAGTTGGAGTTTTGAAGAGGTAAAAAAAAAAAAAAAGTTGGAGTTTTGAAGAGGTAAAAAAAAAAAAAAAAAAATTGTGGAGTTTTGAAGAGGTAAAAAAAGGAACAAAAAATCAATGTTGGAGTTTTGAAGAGGTAAAAAAAAAAAAAAAAAAAGTTGGAGTTTTGAAGAGGTAAAAAAAAAAAAAAAGTTGGAGTTTTGAAGAGGTAAAAAAAGGAACAAAAAATCAATGTTGGAGTTTTGAAGAGGTAAAAAAAAAAAAAAAAAAAAATTGTAGAGTTTTGAAGAGGTAAAAAAAAAAAAAAAGTTGGAGTTTTGAAGAGGTAAAAAAAAAAAAAATTGTGGAGTTTTGAAGAGGTAAAAAAAAAAAAAAGTTGGAGTTTTGAAGAGGTAAAAAAAAAAAAAAAAATTGAGTTTTGAA
>NW_028258826.1:15000-29000 GCF_982586985.1 Callionymus lyra
AAAAAAAGGAACAATAAATCAATGTTGGAGTTTTGAAGAGGTAAAAAAAAAAAAAATGTTGGAGTTTTGAAGAGGTAAAAAAAAAAAAAAAAAAAAATTGTGGAGTTTTGAAGAGGTAAAAAAAGGAACAAAAAATCAATGTTGGAGTTTTGAAGAGGTAAAAAAAAAAAAAAAAAAGTTGGAGTTTTGAAGAGGTAAAAAAAAAAAAAAGTTGGAGTTTTGAAGAGGTAAAAAAAAAAAAAAAGTTGGAGTTTTGAAGAGGTAAAAAAAAAAATAAAAAAATTGTGGAGTTTTGAAGAGGTAAAAAAAGGAACAAAAAATCAATGTTGGAGTTTTGAAGAGGTAAAAAAAAAAAAAAAAAAAGTTGGAGTTTTGAAGAGGTAAAAAAAAAAAAAAAGTTGGAGTTTTGAAGAGGTAAAAAAAGGAACAAAAAATCAATGTTGGAGTTTTGAAGAGGTAAAAAAAAAAAAAAAAAAAAATTGTAGAGTTTTGAAGAGGTAAAAAAAAAAAAAAAAGTTGGAGTTTTGAAGAGGTAAAAAAAAAAAAAAGTTGGAGTTTTGAAGTGGTAAAAAAAAAAAAAAAAAAAAAATTGTGGAGTTTTGAAGAGGTAAAAAAAAAAAAAAGTTGGAGTTTTGAAGAGGTAAAAAAAAAAAAAAAATTGAGTTTTGAAGAGGTAAAAAAAAAAAAAAAAAAAAAAATTGGAGTTTTGAAGAGGTAAAAAAAGGAACAAAAAATCAATGTTGGAGTTTTGAAGAGGTAAAAAAAAAAAAAATTGAGTTTTGAAGAGGTAAAAAAAAAAAAAAAGTTGGAGTTTTGAAGAGGTAAAAAAAGGAACAAAAAATCAATGTTGGAGTTTTGAAGAGGTAAAAAAAAAAAAAAATGTTGGAGTTTTGAAGAGGTAAAAAAAAATAAAAAGTTGGAGTTTTGAAGAGGTAAAAAAAATAAATAAAAAAATTGTGGAGTTTTGAAGAGGTAAAAAAAGGAACAAAAAATCAATGTTGGAGTTTTGAAGAGGTAAAAAAAAAAAAAAATGTTGGAGTTTTGAAGAGGTAAAAAAAAAAAAAAAAAAAAATTGAGTTTTGAAGAGGTAAAAAAAAAAAAAAAAAAAAAAAGTTGGAGTTTTGAAGAGGTAAAAAAAAAAAAAAATTGTGGAGTTTTGAAGAGGTAAAAAAAGGAACAAAAAATCAATGTTGGAGTTTTGAAGAGGTAAAAAAAAAAAAAATGTTGGAGTTTTGAAGAGGTAAAAAAAAAAAAGTTGGAGTTTTGAAGAGGTAAAAAAAAAAAAAAAAAAAATTGTAGAGTTTTGAAGAGGTAAAAAAAGGGACAAAAAATCAATGTTGGAGTTTTGAAGAGGTAAAAAAAAAAAAAAAAAAAAATTGAGTTTTGAAGAGGTAAAAAAAAAAAAAGTTGGAGTTTTGAAGAGGTAAAAAAAAAAAAAAAAAAAAATTGTGGAGTTTTGAAGAGGTAAAAAAAGGAACAATAAATCAATGTTGGAGTTTTGAAGAGGTAAAAAAAAAAAAAATGTTGGAGTTTTGAAGAGGTAAAAAAAAAAAAAAAAAAAAATTGTGGAGTTTTGAAGAGGTAAAAAAAGGAACAAAAAATCAATGTTGGAGTTTTGAAGAGGTAAAAAAAAAAAAAAAAAAGTTGGAGTTTTGAAGAGGTAAAAAAAAAAAAAGTTGGAGTTTTGAAGAGGTAAAAAAAAAAAAAAAAAAGTTGGAGTTTTGAAGAGGTAAAAAAAGGAACAAAAAATCAATGTTGGAGTTTTGAAGAGGTAAAAAAAAAAAAAAAAAAAAATTGTAGAGTTTTGAAGAGGTAAAAAAAAAAAAAAAAGTTGGAGTTTTGAAGAGGTAAAAAAAAAAATAAAAAAAATTGTGGAGTATTGAAGAGGTAAAAAAAGGAACAAAAAATCAATGTTGGAGTTTTGAAGAGGTAAAAAAAAAAAAAAAAAAAGTTTGAGTTTTGAAGAGGTAAAAAAAAAAAGTTGGAGTTTTGAAGAGGTAAAAAAAAAAAAAAAAAATTTGGAGTTTTGAAGAGGTAAAAAAAAAAAAAAAACATTTGGAGTTTTGAAGAGGCAAAAAAAAGGAACAAAAAATCAATGTTGGAGTTTTGAAGAGGTAAAAAAAAAAAAAAAAAAAAATTGAGTTTTGAAGAGGTAAAAAAAGGAACAAAAAATCAATGTTGGAGTTTTGAAGAGGTAAAAAAAAAAAAAAAATGTTGGAGTTTTGAAGAGGTAAAAAAAAAAGAAAAAAAAAATTGTAGAGTTTTGAAGAGGTAAAAAAAAAAAAAAAAAAAGTTGGAGTTTTGAAGAGGTAAAAAAAAAAAAAGTTGGAGTTTTGAAGTGGTAAAAAAAAAAAAAAAAAAATTGTGGAGTTTTGAAGAGGTAAAAAAAAAAAAAAGTTGGAGTTTTGAAGAGGTAAAAAAAAAAAAAAAAATTGAGTTTTGAAGAGGTAAAAAAAAAAAAAAAAAAAAATTGGAGTTTTGAAGAGGTAAAAAAAGGAACAAAAAATCAATGTTGGAGTTTTGAAGAGGTAAAAAAAAAAAAAAAGTTGGAGTTTTGAAGAGGTAAAAAAAGGAACAAAAAATCAATGTTGGAGTTTTGAAGAGGTAAAAAAAAAAAAAAATGTTGGAGTTTTGAAGAGGTAAAAAAAAATAAAAAGTTGGAGTTTTGAAGAGGTAAAAAAAATAAATAAAAAAATTGTGGAGTTTTGAAGAGGTAAAAAAAGGAACAAAAAATCAATGTTGGAGTTTTGAAGAGGTAAAAAAAAAAAAAATGTTGGAGTTTTGAAGAGGTAAAAAAAAAAAAAAAAAAAAATTGAGTTTTGAAGAGGTAAAAAAAAAAAAAAAAAAAAAAGTTGGAGTTTTGAAGAGGTAAAAAAAAAAAAAAAAAAAATTGTGGAGTTTTGAAGAGGTAAAAAAAGGAACAAAAAATCAATGTTGGAGTTTTGAAGAGGTAAAAAAAAAAAAAATGTTGGAGTTTTGAAGAGGTAAAAAAAAAAAAAGTTGGAGTTTTGAAGAGGTAAAAAAAAAAAAAAAAAAAAATTGTAGAGTTTTGAAGAGGTAAAAAAAGGGACAAAAAATCAATGTTGGAGTTTTGAAGAGGTAAAAAAAAAAATTAAAAAAAATTGAGTTTTGAAGAGGTAAAAAAAAAAAAAGTTGGAGTTTTGAAGAGGTAAAAAAAAAAAAAAAAAAAAATTGTGGAGTTTTGAAGAGGTAAAAAAAGGAACAATAAATCAATGTTGGAGTTTTGAAGAGGTAAAAAAAAAAAAAATGTTGGAGTTTTGAAGAGGTAAAAAAAAAAAAAAAAAAAAATTGTGGAGTTTTGAAGAGGTAAAAAAAGGAACAAAAAATCAATGTTGGAGTTTTGAAGAGGTAAAAAAAAAAAAAAAAAAGTTGGAGTTTTGAAGAGGTAAAAAAAAAAAAAAGTTGGAGTTTTGAAGAGGTAAAAAAAAAAAAAAAGTTGGAGTTTTGAAGAGGTAAAAAAAAAAATAAAAAAATTGTGGAGTTTTGAAGAGGTAAAAAAAGGAACAAAAAATCAATGTTGGAGTTTTGAAGAGGTAAAAAAAAAAAAAAAAAAAGTTGGAGTTTTGAAGAGGTAAAAAAAAAAAAAAAAAAAGTTTGAGTTTTGAAGAGGTAAAAAAAAAAAAAGTTGGAGTTTTGAAGAGGTAAAAAAAAAAAAAAAAAAATTTGGAGTTTTGAAGAGGTAAAAAAAAAAAAAAAACATTTGGAGTTTTGAAGAGGCAAAAAAAAGGAACAAAAAATCAATGTTGGAGTTTTGAAGAGGTAAAAAAAAAAAAAAAATGTTGGAGTTTTGAAGAGGTAAAAAAAAAAGAAAAAAAAAAATTGTAGAGTTTTGAAGAGGTAAAAAAAAAAAAAAATGTTGGAGTTTTGAAGAGGTAAAAAAAAAAAAAAGTTGGAGTTTTGAAGAGGTAAAAAAAAAAAAAAAAAAAAATTGTAGAGTTTGAAGAGGTAAAAAAAAAAAAAAGTTGGAGTTTTGAAGAGGTAAAAAAAGGAACAAAAAATCAATGTTGGAGTTTTGAAGAGGTAAAAAAAAAACAAAAAACATTTGGAGTTTTGAAGAGGTAAAAAAAGGAACAAAAAATCAATGTTGGAGTTTTGAAGAGGTAAAAAAAAAAAAAAAAACATTTGGAGTTTTGAAGAGGTAAAAAAAGGAACAAAAAATCAATGTTGGAGTTTTGAAGAGGTAAAAAAAAAAAAAAAAAAAAAATTGAGTTTTGAAGAGGTAAAAAAAGGAACAAAAAATCAATGTTGGAGTTTTGAAGAGGTAAAAAAAAATAAAAAAAAAAATTGTAGAGTTTTGAAGAGGTAAAAAAAAAAAAAAAGTTGGAGTTTTGAAGAGGTAAAAAAAAAAAAAAAAAATTGTGGAGTATTGAAGAGGTAAAAAAAGGAACAAAAAATCAATGTTGGAGTTTTGAAGAGGTAAAAAAAAAAAAAAAAAAGTTTGAGTTTTGAAGAGGTAAAAAAAAAAAAAGTTGGAGTTTTGAAGAGGTAAAAAAAAAAATAAAAAAAATTGTGGAGTTTTGAAGAGGTAAAAAAAAAAAAAAAAAAAGTTGGAGTTTTGAAGAGGTAAAAAAAAACAAACTTGGAGTTTTGAAGAGGTAAAAAAAAAAAAAAAAGTTGGAGTTTTGAAGAGGTAAAAAAAAAAAAAAAAAAAATTTGGAGTTTTGAAGAGGTAAAAAAAAAACAAAAAACATTTGGAGTTTTGAAGAGGTAAAAAAAGGAACAAAAAATCAATGTTGGAGTTTTGAAGAGGTAAAAAAAAAAAAAAAAAAAGTTGGAGTTTTGAAGAGGTAAAAAAAAAAAAAAGTTGGAGTTTTGAAGAGGTAAAAAAAAAAAAAAAAAAAAATTGTAGAGTTTTGAAGAGGTAAAAAAAAAAAAAAAAAGTTGGAGTTTTGAAGAGGTAAAAAAAAAAAAAAAAAAATTTGGAGTTTTGAAGAGGTAAAAAAAGGAACAAAAAATCAATGTTGGAGTTTTGAAGAGGTAAAAAAAAAAAAAAGTTGGAGTTTTGAAGAGGTAAAAAAAAAAAAAAAAAAAAATTGTGGAGTTTTGAAGAGGTAAAAAAAGGAACAATAAATCAATGTTGGAGTTTTGAAGAGGTAAAAAAAAAAAAAATGTTGGAGTTTTGAAGAGGTAAAAAAAAAAAAAAAAAAAAATTGTGGAGTTTTGAAGAGGTAAAAAAAGGAACAAAAAATCAATGTTGGAGTTTTGAAGAGGTAAAAAAAAAAAAAAAAAAGTTGGAGTTTTGAAGAGGTAAAAAAAAAAAAAAGTTGGAGTTTTGAAGAGGTAAAAAAAAAAAAAAAGTTGGAGATTTGAAGAGGTAAAAAAAAAAATAAAAAAATTGTGGAGTTTTGAAGAGGTAAAAAAAGGAACAAAAAATCAATATTGGAGTTTTGAAGAGGTAAAAAAAAAAAAAAAAAAAGTTGGAGTTTTGAAGAGGTAAAAAAAAAAAAAAAAAAGTTGGAGTTTTGAAGAGGTAAAAAAAGGAACAAAAAATCAATGTTGGAGTTTTGAAGAGGTAAAAAAAAAAAAAAAAAAAAATTGTAGAGTTTTGAAGAGGTAAAAAAAAAAAAAAAGTTGGAGTTTTGAAGAGGTAAAAAAAAAAAAAAGTTGGAGTTTTGAAGTGGTAAAAAAAAAAAAAAAAAAAAATTGTGGAGTTTTGAAGAGGTAAAAAAAAAAAAAAGTTGGAGTTTTGAAGAGGTAAAAAAAAAAAAAAAAATTGAGTTTTGAAGAGGTAAAAAAAAAAAAAAAAAAAAATTGGAGTTTTGAAGAGGTAAAAAAAGGAACAAAAAATCAATGTTGGAGTTTTGAAGAGGTAAAAAAAAAAAAAATTGAGTTTTGAAGAGGTAAAAAAAAAAAAAAAGTTGGAGTTTTGAAGAGGTAAAAAAAGGAACAAAAAATCAATGTTGGAGTTTTGAAGAGGTAAAAAAAAAAAAAAATGTTGGAGTTTTGAAGAGGTAAAAAAAAATAAAAAGTTGGAGTTTTGAAGAGGTAAAAAAAAAAAAAAAAAAAATTGTGGAGTTTTGAAGAGGTAAAAAAAGGAACAAAAAATCAATGTTGGAGTTTTGAAGAGGTAAAAAAAAAAAAAATGTTGGAGTTTTGAAGAGGTAAAAAAAAAAAAAGTTGGAGTTTTGAAGAGGTAAAAAAAAAAAAAAAAAAAAATTGTAGAGTTTTGAAGAGGTAAAAAAAGGAACAAAAAATCAATGTTGGAGTTTTGAAGAGGTAAAAAAAAAAAAAAAATGTTGGAGTTTTGAAGAGGTAAAAAAAAAAAAAAAAAAAAATTGTAGAGTTTTGAAGAGGTAAAAAAAGGAACAAAAAATCAATGTTGGAGTTTTGAAGAGGTAAAAAAAAAAAAAGTTGGAGTTTTGAAGAGGTAAAAAAAAAAAAAAAAAAATTGGAGTTTTGAAGAGGTAAAAAAAGGGACAAAAAATCAATGTTGGAGTTTTGAAGAGGTAAAAAAAAAAAAAGTTGGAGTTTTGAAGAGGTAAAAAAAAAAAATAAAAAAAATTGTGGAGTTTTGAAGAGGTAAAAAAAGGAACAATAAATCAATGTTGGAGTTTTGAAGAGGTAAAAAAAAAAAAAATGGAGTTTTGAAGAGGTAAAAAAAAAAAAAAAAAAAAATTGTGGAGTTTTGAAGAGGTAAAAAAAGGAACAAAAAATCAATGTTGGAGTTTTGAAGAGGTAAAAAAAAAAAAAATGGAGTTTTGAAGAGGTAAAAAAAAAAAAAAAAAAAAATTGTGGAGTTTTGAAGAGGTAAAAAAAGGAACAAAAAATCAATGTTGGAGTTTTGAAGAGGTAAATAAAAAAAAAAATGTTGGAGTTTTGAAGAGGTAAAAAAAAAAAAAAAAAAAATTGTGGAGTTTTGAAGAGGTAAAAAAAAAAAAAAGTTGGAGTTTTGAAGAGGTAAAAAAAAAAAAAAAAAAAAATTGGAGTTTTGAAGAGGTAAAAAAAGGAACAAAAAATCAATGTTGGAGTTTTGAAGAGGTAAAAAAAAAAAAAATTGAGTTTTGAAGAGGTAAAAAAAAAAAAAAAGTTAGAGTTTTGAAGAGGTAAAAAAAGGAACAAAAAATCAATGTTGGAGTTTTGAAGAGGTAAAAAAAAAAAAAAATGTTGGAGTTTTGAAGAGGTAAAAAAAAATAAAAAGTTGGAGTTTTGAAGAGGTAAAAAAAATAAATAAAAAAATTGTAGAGTTTTGAAGAGGTAAAAAAAGGAACAAAAAATCAATGTTGGAGTTTTGAAGAGGTAAAAAAAAAAAAAGTTGGAGTTTTGAAGAGGTAAAAAAAAAAAAAAAAAAAATTGTAGAGTTTTGAAGAGGTAAAAAAAAAAAAAAAAAATTTGGAGTTTTGAAGAGGTAAAAAAAGGGACAAAAAATCAATGTTGGAGTTTTGAAGAGGTAAAAAAAAAAAAAAAAAAAAATTGAGTTTTGAAGAGGTAAAAAAAAAAAAAGTTGGAGTTTTGAAGAGGTAAAAAAAAAACAAAAAAAAAAATTGTGGAGTTTTGAAGAGGTAAAAAAAGGAACAATAAATCAATGTTGGAGTTTTGAAGAGGTAAAAAAAAAATAAATGTTGGAGTTTTGAAGAGGTAAAAAAAAAAAAAAAAAAATTGTGGAGTTTTGAAGAGGTAAAAAAAGGAACAAAAAATCAATGTTGGAGTTTTGAAGAGGTAAAAAAAAAAAAAAAAAAAGTTGGAGTTTTGAAGAGGTAAAAAAAAAAAAAAGTTGGAGTTTTGAAGAGGTAAAAAAAAAAAAAAAAAAAAAATTGTAGAGTTTTGAAGAGGTAAAAAAAAAAAAAAAAAGTTGGAGTTTTGAAGAGGTAAAAAAAAAAAAAAAATTTGGAGTTTTGAAGAGGTAAAAAAAAAAAAAAAAAAATTTGGAGTTTTGAAGAGGTAAAAAAAGGAACAAAAAATCAATGTTGGAGTTTTGAAGAGGTAAAAAAAAAAAAAAGTTGGAGTTTTGAAGAGGTAAAAAAAAAAAAAAGTTGGAGTTTTGAAGAGGTAAAAAAAGGAACAATAAATCAATGTTGGAGTTTTGAAGAGGTAAAAAAAAAAAAAATGTTGGAGTTTTGAAGAGGTAAAAAAAAAAAAAAAAAAAAATTGTGGAGTTTTGAAGAGGTAAAAAAAGGAACAAAAAATCAATGTTGGAGTTTTGAAGAGGTAAAAAAAAAAAAAAAAAAGTTGGAGTTTTGAAGAGGTAAAAAAAAAAAAAAGTTGGAGTTTTGAAGAGGTAAAAAAAAAAAAAAAAAAGTTGGAGTTTTGAAGAGGTAAAAAAAGGAACAAAAAATCAATGTTGGAGTTTTGAAGAGGTAAAAAAAAAAAAAAAAAAAAATTGTAGAGTTTTGAAGAGGTAAAAAAAAAAAAAAAGTTGGAGTTTTGAAGAGGTAAAAAAAAAAATAAAAAAAATTGTGGAGTATTGAAGAGGTAAAAAAAGGAACAAAAAATCAATGTTGGAGTTTTGAAGAGGTAAAAAAAAAAAAAAAAAAAAGTTTGAGTTTTGAAGAGGTAAAAAAAAAAGTTGGAGTTTTGAAGAGGTAAAAAAAAAAAAAAAAAAATTTGGAGTTTTGAAGAGGTAAAAAAAAAAAAAAAAACATTTGGAGTTTTGAAGAGGCAAAAAAAAGGAACAAAAAATCAATGTTGGAGTTTTGAAGAGGTAAAAAAAAAAAAAAAAAAAAATTGAGTTTTGAAGAGGTAAAAAAAGGAACAAAAAATCAATGTTGGAGTTTTGAAGAGGTAAAAAAAAAAAAAAAATGTTGGAGTTTTGAAGAGGTAAAAAAAAAAGAAAAAAAAAAATTGTAGAGTTTTGAAGAGGTAAAAAAAAAAAAAAAAAAAGTTGGAGTTTTGAAGAGGTAAAAAATAAAAAAGTTGGAGTTTTGAAGTGGTAAAAAAAAAAAAAAAAAAATTGTGGAGTTTTGAAGAGGTAAAAAAAAAAAAAAGTTGGAGTTTTGAAGAGGTAAAAAAAAAAAAAAAAATTGAGTTTTGAAGAGGTAAAAAAAAAAAAAAAAAAAAAATTGGAGTTTTGAAGAGGTAAAAAAAGGAACAAAAAATCAATGTTGGAGTTTTGAAGAGGTAAAAAAAAAAAAAAAGTTGGAGTTTTGAAGAGGTAAAAAAAGGAACAAAAAATCAATGTTGGAGTTTTGAAGAGGTAAAAAAAAAAAAAAATGTTGGAGTTTTGAAGAGGTAAAAAAAAATAAAAAGTTGGAGTTTTGAAGAGGTAAAAAAAATAAATAAAAAAATTGTGGAGTTTTGAAGAGGTAAAAAAAGGAACAAAAAATCAATGTTGGAGTTTTGAAGAGGTAAAAAAAAAAAAAATGAAGAGGTAAAAAAAAAAAAAAAAAAAAATTGAGTTTTGAAGAGGTAAAAAAAAAAAAAAAAAAAAAAAGTTGGAGTTTTGAAGAGGTAAAAAAAAAAAAAAAAAAAATTGTGGAGTTTTGAAGAGGTAAAAAAAGGAACAAAAAATCAATGTTGGAGTTTTGAAGAGGTAAAAAAAAAAAAAATGTTGGAGTTTTGAAGAGGTAAAAAAAAAAAAAGTTGGAGTTTTGAAGAGGTAAAAAAAAAAAAAAAAAAAATTGTAGAGTTTTGAAGAGGTAAAAAAAGGGACAAAAAATCAATGTTGGAGTTTTGAAGAGGTAAAAAAAAAAATAAAAAAAAATAGAGTTTTGAAGAGGTAAAAAAAAAAAAAGTTGGAGTTTTGAAGAGGTAAAAAAAAAAAAAAAAAAAAATTGTGGAGTTTTGAAGAGGTAAAAAAAGGAACAATAAATCAATGTTGGAGTTTTGAAGAGGTAAAAAAAAAAAAAATGTTGGAGTTTTGAAGAGGTAAAAAAAAAAAAAAAAAAAAATTGTGGAGTTTTGAAGAGGTAAAAAAAGGAACAAAAAATCAATGTTGGAGTTTTGAAGAGGTAAAAAAAAAAAAAAAAAAGTTGGAGTTTTGAAGAGGTAAAAAAAAAAAAAAGTTGGAGTTTTGAAGAGGTAAAAAAAAAAAAAAAGTTGGAGTTTTGAAGAGGTAAAAAAATAAATAAAAAAATTGTGGAGTTTTGAAGAGGTAAAAAAAGGAACAAAAAATCAATGTTGGAGTTTTGAAGAGGTAAAAAAAAAAAAAAAAAAAGTTGGAGTTTTGAAGAGGTAAAAAAAAAAAAAAAAAGTTGGAGTTTTGAAGAGGTAAAAAAAGGAACAAAAAATCAATGTTGGAGTTTTGAAGAGGTAAAAAAAAAAAAAAAAAAAAATTGTAGAGTTTTGAAGAGGTAAAAAAAAAAAAAAAGTTGGAGTTTTGAAGAGGTAAAAAAAAAAAAAAAAAAATTGTGGAGTATTGAAGAGGTAAAAAAAGGAACAAAAAATCAATGTTGGAGTTTTGAAGAGGTAAAAAAAAAAAAAAAAAGTTTGAGTTTTGAAGAGGTAAAAAAAAAAAAGTTGGAGTTTTGAAGAGGTAAAAAAAAAAAAAAAAAATTTGGAGTTTTGAAGAGGTAAAAAAAAAAAAAAAAACATTTGGAGTTTTGAAGAGGCAAAAAAAAGGAACAAAAAATCAATGTTGGAGTTTTGAAGAGGTAAAAAAAAAAAAAAAAAAAAATTGAGTTTTGAAGAGGTAAAAAAAGGAACAAAAAATCAATGTTGGAGTTTTGAAGAGGTAAAAAAAAAAAAAAAAAAAAATTGTAGAGTTTTGAAGAGGTAAAAAAAAAAAAAAAGTTGGAGTTTTGAAGAGGTAAAAAAAAAAAAAAAAAAAATTGTGGAGTATTGAAGAGGTAAAAAAAGGAACAAAAAATCAATGTTGGAGTTTTGAAGAGGTAAAAAAAAAAAAAAAAAAAAATTGAGTTTTGAAGAGGTAAAAAAAGGAACAAAAAATCAATGTTGGAGTTTTGAAGAGGTAAAAAAAAAAAAAAATGTTGGAGTTTTGAAGAGGTAAAAAAAAAAGAAAAAAAAAAATTGTAGAGTTTTGAAGAGGTAAAAAAAAAAAAAAATGTTGGAGTTTTGAAGAGGTAAAAAAAAAAAAAAGTTGGAGTTTTGAAGAGGTAAAAAAAAAAAAAAAAAAAAATTGTAGAGTTTTGAAGAGGTAAAAAAAAAAAAAAAAAAAGTTGGAGTTTTGAAGAGGTAAAAAAAAAAAAAGTTGGAGTTTTGAAGTGGTAAAAAAAAAAAAAAAAAAATTGTGGAGTTTTGAAGAGGTAAAAAAAAAAAAAAGTTGGAGTTTTGAAGAGGTAAAAAAAAAAAAAAAAATTGAGTTTTGAAGAGGTAAAAAAAAAAAAAAAAAAAAATTGGAGTTTTGAAGAGGTAAAAAAAGGAACAAAAAATCAATGTTGGAGTTTTGAAGAGGTAAAAAAAAAAAAAAGTTGGAGTTTTGAAGAGGTAAAAAAAGGAACAAAAAATCAATGTTGGAGTTTTGAAGAGGTAAAAAAAAAAAAAAATGTTGGAGTTTTGAAGAGGTAAAAAAAAATAAAAAGTTGGAGTTTTGAAGAGGTAAAAAAAATAAATAAAAAAATTGTGGAGTTTTGAAGAGGTAAAAAAAGGAACAAAAAATCAATGTTGGAGTTTTGAAGAGGTAAAAAAAAAAAAAATGTTGGAGTTTTGAAGAGGTAAAAAAAAAAAAAAAAAAAAATTGAGTTTTGAAGAGGTAAAAAAAAAAAAAAAAAAAAAAGTTGGAGTTTTGAAGAGGTAAAAAAAAAAAAAAAAAAATTGTGGAGTTTTGAAGAGGTAAAAAAAGGAACAAAAAATCAATGTTGGAGTTTTGAAGAGGTAAAAAAAAAAAAAATGTTGGAGTTTTGAAGAGGTAAAAAAAAAAAAAAAAAAAAATTGTAGAGTTTTGAAGAGGTAAAAAAAGGGACAAAAAATCAATGTTGGAGTTTTGAAGAGGTAAAAAAAAAAATAAAAAAAAATAGAGTTTTGAAGAGGTAAAAAAAAAAAAAGTTGGAGTTTTGAAGAGGTAAAAAAAAAAAAAAAAAAAATTGTGGAGTTTTGAAGAGGTAAAAAAAGGAACAATAAATCAATGTTGGAGTTTTGAAGAGGTAAAAAAAAAAAAAATGTTGGAGTTTTGAAGAGGTAAAAAAAAAAAAAAAAAAAATTGTGGAGTTTTGAAGAGGTAAAAAAAGGAACAAAAAATCAATGTTGGAGTTTTGAAGAGGTAAAAAAAAAAAAAAAAAAGTTGGAGTTTTGAAGAGGTAAAAAAAAAAAAAAGTTGGAGTTTTGAAGAGGTAAAAAAAAAAAAAAAGTTGGAGTTTTGAAGAGGTAAAAAAAAAAATAAAAAAATTGTGGAGTTTTGAAGAGGTAAAAAAAGGAACAAAAAATCAATGTTGGAGTTTTGAAGAGGTAAAAAAAAAAAAAAAAAAGTTGGAGTTTTGAAGAGGTAAAAAAAAAAAAAAAAAAGTTGGAGTTTTGAAGAGGTAAAAAAAGGAACAAAAAATCAATGTTGGAGTTTTGAAGAGGTAAAAAAAAAAAAAAAAAAAAATTGTAGAGTTTTGAAGAGGTAAAAAAAAAAAAAAAGTTGGAGTTTTGAAGAGGTAAAAAAAAAAAAAAAAAAAATTGTGGAGTATTGAAGAGGTAAAAAAAGGAACAAAAAATCAATGTTGGAGTTTTGAAGAGGTAAAAAAAAAAAAAAAAAAGTTTGAGTTTTGAAGAGGTAAAAAAAAAAAAAGTTGGAGTTTTGAAGAGGTAAAAAAAAAAAAAAAAAATTTGGAGTTTTGAAGAGGTAAAAAAAAAAAAAAAACATTTGGAGTTTTGAAGAGGCAAAAAAAAGGAACAAAAAATCAATGTTGGAGTTTTGAAGAGGTAAAAAAAAAAAAAAAAAAAAATTGAGTTTTGAAGAGGTAAAAAAAGGAACAAAAAATCAATGTTGGAGTTTTGAAGAGGTAAAAAAAAAAAAAAATGTTGGAGTTTTGAAGAGGTAAAAAAAAAAGAAAAAAAAAAATTGTAGAGTTTTGAAGAGGTAAAAAAAAAAAAAAATGTTGGAGTTTTGAAGAGGTAAAAAAAAAAAAAAGTTGGAGTTTTGAAGAGGTAAAAAAAAAAAAAAAAAAAAATTGTAGAGTTTGAAGAGGTAAAAAAAAAAAAGTTGGAGTTTTGAAGAGGTAAAAAAAGGAACAAAAAATCAATGTTGGAGTTTTGAAGAGGTAAAAAAAAAAAAAAAAAAAAATTGTAGAGTTTTGAAGAGGTAAAAAAAAAAAAAAAGTTGGAGTTTTGAAGAGGTAAAAAAAAAAATAAAAAAAATTGTGGAGTTTTGAAGAGGTAAAAAAAAAAAAAAAAAAAGTTGGAGTTTTGAAGAGGTAAAAAAAAAAAAACTTGGAGTTTTGAAGAGGTAAAAAAAAAAAAAAAAGTTGGAGTTTTGAAGAGGTAAAAAAAAAAAAAAAAAAAATTTGGAGTTTTGAAGAGGTAAAAAAAAAACAAAAAACATTTGGAGTTTTGAAGAGGTAAAAAAAGGAACAAAAAATCAATGTTGGAGTTTTGAAGAGGTAAAAAAAAAAAAAAAAAAAAAATTGAGTTTTGAAGAGGTAAAAAAAAAAAAGTTGGAGTTTTGAAGAGGCAAAAAAAAGGAACAAAAAATCAATGTTGGAGTTTTGAAGAGGTAAAAAAAAAAAAAAAAAAAAAATTGTAGAGTTTTGAAGAGGTAAAAAAAGGAACAAAAAATCAATGTTGGAGTTTTGAAGAGGTAAAAAAAAAAAAAAAATGTTGGAGTTTTGAAGAGGTAAAAAAAAAAAAAAAAAAAAATTGTAGAGTTTTGAAGAGGTAAAAAAAGGAACAAAAAATCAATGTTGGAGTTTTGAAGAGGTAAAAAAAAAAAAGTTGGAGTTTTGAAGAGGTAAAAAAAAAAAAAAAAAAGTTGGAGTTTTGAAGAGGTAAAAAAAGGAACAAAAAATCAATGTTGGAGTTTTGAAGAGGTAAAAAAAAAAAAAAAAAAATTGGAGTTTTGAAGAGGTAAAAAAAGGGACAAAAAATCAATGTTGGAGTTTTGAAGAGGTAAAAAAAAAATAAAAAAAAATTGAGTTTTGAAGAGGTAAAAAAAAAAAAAGTTGGAGTTT
>NW_028258827.1:0-28996 GCF_982586985.1 Callionymus lyra
TCTGAAGGTAAGACGAGCGTCTTCTTACCTCTGCTGTGATGTCATCATCTGGAAATGTTACTTCCTGTTAGACGATCAACTTTTGTCCGCTTCATGGTTCAGTTGTTTGGAGTCCAGGTTAGCATAAAGGCTAACATTTACTAGCCACATGAATGCTAAACTGTTTGAAACTTTTTATCGTTGGAAATTTTTTGATTTTTATTTATAATTTGTTGTTTTATTAGTATCACAACGGGTGAGTTTTAGATGTTTTTTGAGTTTGGGTTGAAAGATGACGATGTCACTCACTGTGGTTTGTCATTGTTAGCATCAATGCTAACGGTGACGTTTGATTAGCTTTGTTTTAAGAATTATTCTTGGCTTTCTTGACGTTAAATGAAAAATATAAATATAACAGTCACATGATGGATTTCAAGTGCTATTGCTAATGTCCTCAGATTAGCCTTGCATGCTAATGCGATTAGCATTGCTTCAGAAATTATTCTTGGCTTTCATTACGTTAAATTTAAAATATAAACATGACGGTCACATGATGGATTTAAAGTGCTATTGTTAACATCTCTGATTAGCCTTACATGCTAATACGATTAGCATTGCTTTGAAATATTCGCAGCTATCTCCATGTTAAACTTAAAAAGTATAAACATAGGGAAAATGTGTAGATTGGAAACCTTTACATGTTTAACGTCAAATGACCGATTTCATGCTCTGTTGCTAACGTTTTTGATTAGCGTCACATGCTAATGTCGTTAGCATCACTTTTGAAAATATTCACAACTGTCTCAGTTTTCTTCAAAATGTAAAATCTTATAAATACACCTTTAGAAAGATAACCTTTAATTGTCATTTGATGTCATATGACAGATTTCACGTGCTAATGCTGCGATTAGCCCAACATGCTAACGAAATGATTATTATTGGGTTTTTTTTGTTTTTTTTATCTTAGTCTGTGATTTGGTGAAATAACCGTCTGACATCTTAAATGAGTGAAAATGAAACTCTATGTTTGGCATTACACAGCAAAAAAAGGATGATTGATCACCTGACAGTTGTCGACAGTTTGTCGGAACCTCGACGTTGTGCGTGTTGTCATCGTCAGCCACGAACGCGATCGTCCTACATATTAAGGGAATTCTGTTGAAGCTCAAGTCGCTCTGTTTTATTCCTCGCCTCAGTCTGATGTGATGACTCAGCAGGAAACTCCTCGGCCCGTTTGGCTGATTCACATTTCAACGCGAGCAGAAATAGCTGCAGATCCTCGACGCTCCGTGGAGAGACGGGAAGCAGCCGCTCGTTCTTGAGCAAATCTGTTTTTGTTCGAGTGCCGCTCGCTTTTATTGGATGACTCCCTCTAGGATTGTGGTCACATGACGCGCTGATGGAATGATTTAAGCTACTTTTCTATTAGTTCAGTCCGTGCGACAACAGTCGTGGAGGCATTAGCTCGATGGTACGAGTCCAGTCGTACATACGTGCTAGCATTACACTTTTTTCTTTTTTTAAATGTTTTCTTGGACGATAATTGTACTTTAATACAAGTACTAGAAATATTTCTACAGATGCTGCTGATGTGTCAATCAATAACTATCATTTCTGAATCTTTATCTTTCACTTTCAGAAACTAAAGTTGTGTCTTTATTACCAATTTTGGATCTTTTAGGAGCTACCGTTTGGTTTTGGGTAACTATTGTTGGGTCTTTAGGGAACGATCGTTGGTCCTTTGGTTATATATTGTTGGGTCTTTAGGGAACTATTGTTGGTTCTTTGGTTATATATTGTTGGGTCTTTTGGGAACGATCGTTGGTCCTTTGGTTATATATTGTTGGGTCTTTAGGGAACTATTGTTGGTTCTTTGGTTATATATTGTTGGGTCTTTTGGGAACGATCGTTGGTCCTTTGGTTATACATTGTTGGGTCTTTAGGGAACTATCGTTGGTTCTTTTGTTATATATTGTTGGGTCTTTAGGGAACTATCGTTGGTTCTTTGGTTATATATTGTTGGGTCTTTAGGGAACTATCGTTGGTTCTTTGGTTATATATTGTTGGGTCTTTAGGGAACGATCGTTGGTCCTTTGGTTATATATTGTTGGGTCTTTAGGGAACTATCGTTGGTTCTTTGTTTATATATTGTTGGGTCTTTAGGGAACGATCGTTGGTCCTTTGGTTATATATTGTTGGGTCTTTAGGGAACGATCATTGGTCCTTTGGTTATATATTGTTGGGTCTTTAGGGAACGATCGTTGGTCCTTTGGTTATATATTGTTGGGTCTTTAGGGAACGATCGTTGGTCCTTTGGTTATATATTGTTGGGTCTTTAGGGAACGATCGTTGGTCCTTTGGTTATATATTGTTGGGTCTTTAGGGAACTATCGTTGGTTCTTTGGTTATATATTGTTGGGTCTTTAGGGAACGATCGTTGGTCCTTTGGTTATATATTGTTGGGTCTTTAGGGAACTATCGTTGGTCCTTTGGTTATATATTGTTGGGTCTTTTGGGAACTATCATTGGTTTTTTGGTTATACATTGTTGGGTCTTTAGGGAACTATCGTTGGTCCTTTGGTTATATATTGTTGGGTCTTTAGGGAACTATCGTTGGTTCTTTGGTTATATATTGTTGGGTCTTTAGGGAACGATCGTTGGTCCTTTGGTTATATATTGTTGGGTCTTTAGGGAACGATCGTTGGTCCTTTGGTTATATATTGTTGGGTCTTTAGGGAACTATCGTTGGTTCTTTGGTTATATATTGTTGGGTCTTTAGGGAACGATCGTTGGTCCTTTGGTTATATATTGTTGGGTCTTTAGGGAACGATCGTTGGTCCTTTGGTTATATATTGTTGGGTCTTTAGGGAACTATCGTTGGTTCTTTGGTTATATATTGTTGGGTCTTTAGGGAACGATCGTTGGTCCTTTGGTTATATATTGTTGGGTCTTTAGGGAACTATAGTTGGTCCTTTGGTTATATATTGTTGGGTCTTTAGGGAACTATCGTTGGTTCTTTGGTTATATATTGTTGGGTCTTTAGGGAACGATCGTTTGTCCTTTGGTTATATATTGTTGGGTCTTTAGGGAACTATCGTTGGTTCTTTGGTTATATATTGTTGGGTCTTTAGGGAACGATCGTTGGTCCTTTGGTTATATATTGTTGGGTCTTTAGGGAACAATCGTTGGTTCTTTAGTCATATATTGTTGGGTCTTTATGGAACTATCGTTGGTCCTTTGGTTATATATTGTTGGGTCTTTAGGGAACTATCGTTGGTTCTTTGGTTATATATTGTTGGGTCTTTAGGGAACTATCGTTGGTTCTTTGGTTATAATGTTGAGTCTTTAGGGAACTATCGTTGGGTCTTTGGTTATATATTGTTGGGTCTTTAGGGAACTATCGTTGGTTCTTTGGTTATAATGTTGGGTCTTTAGGGAACTATTGTTGGGTCTTTGGTTATATATTGTTGGGTCGTTAGGGAACTATCGTTGGGTCTTAAGGGAACTATCGTTGAGACTTTAGGGAACTATGGTAGGGTCCTTGAGGAACATTAGTTGGTCTTTGAGGGACTGCCATTGGTCTTTTGAGGCACCATGGTTGAGTCTTTGAGGAACTATCGTTGGCTCATTAAGGTGCTCTTGCTGGTTTTTGAAACTATCTTTGGGAATTTAAGGCACTATAGTTTCGTCTTTAAGGAACTATCAATGGGTTATTGATGCTCTATCATTGGGTCTTCCAGGTGCTATTGTTGGGTCTTTGAGAAACTATGATTGTCTCCTATGAGGCTCTTTACTTTGGTCTTCAGGTCCTATCGGTGCGTTCTTGAGGCACTATATTTGGGTCTTTGAGAAACTATACTCTGGTCTTGGTGCCATCACGGGCCTTTGTGGGGCTATTGTTGGATCTGTTTTTGTGTCGATGACCACATATTAATAAAGTAAGTAAGTATAGCGCTTTTCTAGACCAGGGTCACAAAGCGCTTAAACAATCAAAACAATATTCAATAAAGTATATACTTTAAAGGTCAAGATAAAACTGATAACACAACAGGAGTTCCAAATGTTCTTCCCTAAAGATTTCAAACCCTCCTCCTACATCTCTGCTTGTTGTTTCCCTCGACACATTTGTATTTCACTCCAGCGGTGTCTCCGACTAAGAGGCTTCACTCTGTGATGTGATGACTCACTAGGAAACACCGCCGCTCATTTGACTGTAAGACGAGAGCCGCTCCGGCAACATTCCAAATCAAAGGTGTTTTTTATCCGAGTGCCTCGACTCCGTTTCGCTCAATGGCTTCCTCTGGTCCCGCGGTCACATGACTGCGTCTACTCGTTGGGCTTATTTGAAGCTCGCAAACCCAGACACAGAAGGAGAGGTTTTCCCCTCGCCTGGGATTGAGCGTCATCCTCCAGAAGAGAAGGTCTGAGAGGATTATCTGGCTCAGCGGGCGCCGTGTTGTGCAGCGAGCGGATCCAGCAGGTAACCAGCAAATCCCGGCCAGGAGTCGTGCGCCCTGTGGCTGCAGGACGACTTTCCATCGTGGCAATTAACCAGAGGAGCTCCTCGAGTGGTTTAGCAGGACGCTGGTTTAGTTCTCGTTTCACCGCCGTCTTCCTTCATCGCTTTGCATGAGCGAAAGTGGTGACATTTACATTCAGCCCTTGAATCCTGAGTGTTTTTCAATCAAACATAATTTGCTGGCAGTGACCGCGGACACCGCTAGGTTACCTCCTTCCATTCAACCACCTTCTCCCTGGAGTTGTCTTAGGCAACTACCAAACGGCACATCTAAGGGGTCCTCCTGGGGGCCTCATCCTAGCTGGATATACCCTGGACAACTGGTCGGACTGAGAAAAAGTGACCTAGAGAAGTTTAGGCCACGTTCTCTAGATATCTATTGCTTGACTTCTTGTTAACCATTTCTTTGGCCAATTATCTTGTCCCAGCACTAGTATAGATCAAAGTCCATCACGTGACCCAACTTCTAGTCTAAATGACCTTGAAGTGTTTCCTACCTGTGACTACAGACACACCAGGATATCAATTGATTTTTCCCACCTCGTGGTCAGAGTCTTAAATGACAGCGTTGATGACAGCGCAAGTGTTAGCCCAGTAAACAAACCTACCTAAACAAGTCAGCAGGGGTCCCCAATGCCGCGTCTCATCACCCAGGACTCGCTTCCTTGCCTGCCTTTAATTCCGAGTCTAAACTTGCAGTAGTTTCCTCCCTGGAGGTGAAACTCTACAACTTTTGCCAACTTTTTGTCACAGTTCAACCCACGGTGTCAAGAGGACAAGTCTTCGGAATGTTCTTGTCCCAGACATCCTCGGGACATTAGCGCCGGTACTTCTGGTTCAGCCTCTGCCTCTGCAGTCACCTCTTTTAGAGTTCACCGTGAATCGCACACACACACACAAACACACACACACACACACACACACACACACACACACACACACACACACACCCCCACACACACACACCCCGAGGTAAGTGTGGGCACTGGAGCCCCAAATCTTTGTCGTCCAGGACAAATTGGTAGCAAGCGGCTCATTTACTCGTCATGAGTGGACGGACTGTGTAAACAAGTGCAAAGACTCCCAAGGGCGTTCCTGCATAAATAATGACTCTGGGAGATGTTTGCCGTCGCTGCTGGTGGTGAGCTCGGGTCAGCTGGCCTTCACTACAGTCTACGCTCTACGACACAAGCTCGCAGTCGCGTTCAGCTCCAGAGTCAAGACCGTTTTTCTTTTTTTTAAACTATTTTCCTTTTCTACAGCAGGTCTGTTGTAAAGTGTTATAAGTCTCTTGTTAAGTGTTAGATTTTCACTTTCTATATTTAATATTTAAATATTGTCGGTTGTGAAGGGTTAGATTTTCTCTTTTTATATATTAATTAACTTTTAAATATTATCTGTTGTGAAGGGTTAGATTTTCTCTTTTCATATATAACTTACCTTTTAAATATTGTCTGTTGTGAAGGTTTGGATTTTCTTTTTACATATTAATTAACTTTTAATAGTGTCTGTTGTGAAGGGTTAGATTTTCTCATTTCATATATAACTTACCTTTTTAAATATTGTCTGTTGTGTAGGGTTAGATTTTATTTTTACATATTAATTAACTTTTAAATATTGTCTGTTGTGAAGGGTTAGATTTTCTCTTTTTTAAAGTTAAATTATCTCTTAAATATTGTCTGTTGTGAAGCAATGGATTTTCTCTTTTCAAATATTAATTGCCTTTTAAATATCATCCGTTGTGAAGGGTTGGATTTTCTCTTTTTATATATTACTTAACTTTTAAATATTGTCTGTTGTGAAGGGTTAGATTTTCTCTTTTTTAAAGTTAAATTATCTCTTATATATTGTCTGTTGTGAAGCAATGGATTTTCTCTTTTCAAATATTAATTGCCTTTTAAATATCATCCGTTGTGAAGGGTTGGATTTTCTCTTTTTATATATTACTTAACTTTAAAATATTATCTGTTGTGAAGGGTTGGATTTTCTCTTTTTATATATTACTTAACTTTAAAATATTGTCTGTTGTGAAGGGTTAGATTCTCTCTTTTCACGTATTAAGTGCCCTTTAAATATTATCTGTTGTGAAGGGTTAGATTTTCTCTTTTCATATATAACTTACCTTTTAAATATTGTCTGTTTTGAAGGGTTGGATTTTCTCTTTTATATATAAATTAACTTTTAAATATTGTCTGTTGTGAAGGGTTGGATTTTCTCTTTTTATATATTACTTAACTTTAAAATAGTGTCTGTTGTGAAGGGTTAGATTTTCTATTTTCACATGTTAATTAACTTTTAAATATTGTCTGTTGTGAAGGGTTGGATTTTCTCTTTTTATATATTACTTAACTTTAAAATATTGTCTGTTGTGAAGGGTTAGATTCTCTCTTTTCACGTATTAAGTGCCCTTTAAATATTATCTGTTGTGAAGGGTTAGATTTTCTCTTTTCATATATAACTTACCTTTTAAATATTGTCTGTTTTGAAGGGTTGGATTTTCTCTTTTATATATAAATTAACTTTTAAATATTGTCTGTTGTGAAGGGTTGGATTTTCTCTTTTTATATATTACTTAACTTTAAAATAGTGTCTGTTGTGAAGGGTTAGATTTTCTATTTTCACATGTTAATTAACTTTTAAATATTGTATGTTGTGAAGGGTTGGATTTTCTCTTTTTATATATTACTTAACTTTAAAATATTGTCTGTTGTGAAGGGTTAGATTCTCTCTTTTCACATATTAAGTGCCCTTTAAATATTATCTGTTGTGAAGGGTTAGATTTTCTCTTTTCATATATAACTTACCTTTTAAATATTGTCTGTTTTGAAGGGTTGGATTTTCTCTTTTATATATAAATTAACTTTTAAATATTGTCTGTTGTGAAGGGTTGGATTTTCTCTTTTTATATATTACTTAACTTTAAAATATTGTCTGTTGTGAAGGGTTAGATTTTCTATTTTCACATGTTAATTAACTTTTAAATATTGTCTGTTGTGAAGGGTTGGATTTTCTCTTTTTATATATTACTTAACTTTAAAATATTGTCTGTTGTGAAGGGTTAGATTCTCTCTTTTCACGTATTAAGTGCCCTTTAAATATTATCTGTTGTGAAGGGTTAGATTTTCTCTTTTCATATATAACTTACCTTTTAAATATTGTCTGTTTTGAAGGGTTGGATTTTCTCTTTTATATATAAATTAACTTTTAAATATTGTCTGTTGTGAAGGGTTAGATTTTCTCTTTTCATATATAACTTACCTTTTAAATATTGTCTGTTTTGAAGGGTTGGATTTTCTCTTTTATATATAAATTAACTTTTAAATATTGTCTGTTGTGAAGGGTTGGATTTTCTCTTTTTATATATTACTTAACTTTAAAATATTGTCTGTTGTGAAGGGTTAGATTTTCTATTTTCTCGTATTAATTACTTTTTTTTTTTAGTATTGTTTTGATTGTTTAAGCGCTTTGTGACCCTGGTCTCGAAAAGCGCTCTATAAATAAATATTACTCCGTGAAAAAGACATGACCTGAGATTTAAATTTTCTTTCGTAACATTTCAAATGTAATTATGAAAACAATATGTGACGCTGGTGAATAAATATGAACTAAAAACACTGTAATCAAAGATTTTAGTAAAAGATGTAATGTTTTTAATTGAATGTTCAAACGCTGGAGTGTCTTCAGAGATCTTTCACACTCTTTCCTCTGGAAGCCACACAATGGCGTCGCGATCCCACTGTGAGTCTAATGGTTGCAGGAAGAACGTGAGGACAGAGCGGCGCCCACTGCTCGTTAGCGTGAAGAAGAAGAAACAGAACGTTTCCACGCGCCGCCATCTGCTCGTGTTGGAGGAAGCGCTCGTGTTTCCACACTTTTATTCTGGAGCCTCCAGGATCCTCCACCTCAGGGACGTCTTCCATCTCCTCGCTTTCATGGACGCTTGGCGGAGAAACACCCGTTAGATTCACAAACCAGCCTCAGAAATAATGGCTTTTACTTCAATATTCTGGGTTTTAATATTAAAGTGGAAGAAAATATGTAAGTCGTTAATCTTTCACCATGAATATTCAACTTGTTTATTGTAAATACTTGATATAAAATGTATTTATATTTAAGATTAAAGATCAAATGATGAAAACGAATCATTTACATATAAATAAGTAAACACATCTGTTCATGATTTTAAATACAATTGATTGGTCTTCGCTCCAGAGTTGATGGTTCATGAGCGAAGCTGTCGTTACCGTTTAACGACTTAGTTTTAACGACTTTACCTTACTTTTCAACGTAACCTTTGAACACACAACAACACATAAACACACGCAACCCCAACACATAAACACACACCACCCCAACACATAAACACACACCACCCCAACACATAAACACACACCACCCCAACACATAAACACACACCACCCCAATACATAAACACACACCACCCCAACACATAAACACACACCACCCCAACACATAAACACACACCACCCCAACACATAAACACACACCACCCCAACACATAAACACACACCACCCCAACACATAAACACACACCACCCCAACACATAAACACACACAACCCCAAGACAAAAACAAACACAACCCTAACACATATGCAAACATATACCACCCCAACACATTATTGCAGGGTTTCCACCCCAACACATAATCACATTCCACCACAACACATAAACACACAGATACCACCCCAACACATTATTGCAGGGTTTCCACCCCAACACATAATCACATTCCACCACAACACATAAACACACAGATACCACACCAACAGATAAACATACACACAACTCCAACACAGGAACACAAACCACCCCAACACATAAACACAGAGTTACCACCCCAACACAGAAACTAACGCACACCATCCTAACAAAGAAACACACACACACCACCCCAACACAGAAAAAAATTAACTAAACACACCACCCTAACACATAAACACATACCACCCCAACACATAAACACGGAGATACCATCCCAACACAGAAACACACGAACACCACCTTAACACATAAACACATACCACCCCAACACATAAATACATACCACCCCAACACATAAACACGGAGATACCACCCCAACACAGAAACACACGAACACCACCTTAACACATAAACACACACCACCCCAATACAGAAACACACACCACCCCAAAACATAATCACATACCACCCCAACACGTAATCACATACAACTCCAAAACAGAAACACACACCACCCCAAAACATAATCACATACCACCCCAACACATAATCACATACCACTCTAAAACAGAAACACACACCACCCCAAAACATAATCGTATACCACCCCAACACATAATGACATACCACTCCAAAACAGAAACACACACCACCCCAAAACATAATCGTATACCACCCCAACACATAATGACATACCACTCTAAAACAGAAACACACACCACCCCAAAACATAATCGTATACCACCCAGACACATAAACACATACCACCCCAACACCTAAACATATACCACCCCAACACATAAACACACACACCACTCCAACACATAAACACACACACCACTCCAACACAGAAACACGCACACCACCCTAATACAGAAACACACAAACACACCACCCCAACAAATAAACACACAGATACCACCCCAACACATAAACACACACACCACTCCAACACAGAAACACGCACACCACCCTAATACAGAAACACACACACACACCACCCCAACACATAAACACACAGATACCACCCCAACACATAAACACACACACCACTCCAACACAGAAACACGCACACCACCCTAATACAGAAACACACACACACACCACCCCAACACATAAACACACAGATACCACCCCAACACATAAACACACACACCACTCCAACACAGAAACACGCACACCACCCTAATACAGAAACACACACACACACCACCCCAACACATAAACACACAGATACCACCCCAACACATAAACACACACACCACTCCAACAGAGACAGACACAGACACCACCCCAATACAAAAACACACAGACACCCCAACACAGAAAAACCTACTAACCACCCCAACACACAGGAACACACACAGGAACGCACACACACACACACACACACACACACACACACACACACACACACACACACACACACACACACACACACACACACACACACACACACACACACACACACACACACACACACACACACACACACACACACACACACACACACACACACACACACACATGGGCGTGGTTATCCTCCATGACAACATGCTAAACAGGAAGTGATCTGCACGTTTTAATTACCGGAACCACAGCAACACAACTTTCCATCACACCTCCTCGTTAACCGATCAGAACCGACGGCACCGGAGTCGTCAATCCCGCCTCGGATAAGCGGATCAGCCGCGCGCCGTCAGCGAGTCGGGGGGGCGGCGGCGGCGGCGGCGGCGGCGGGTTGCGATGGCGGCTCTCGCGGGGCGCCGCCCGCCTGTCAGGATGTGCTGTCGCGGAATCTTTCCTGATGAAGCCATTAAGAAGTCATTAAGAAGTCATTACCAATCATTAAGACGCGAGGTGGCGACGCAGCGGAGCGTCAGGAAAACTTGTTAATCACACAGTTTATTTGTTTCCCTCGTGTGCCAGTGTAAATACCAGCGCAGCGAGGTTGCTAATGACGGCGCGGCGTCTCCCAGGGACTCGTCACGCGGTCCGGAGCGACCGAGGGAGTCCTCGGAAAAAAACACTCGTCCAAGCCACAGGGGGGCGCTACACTCGAGGCCCGTGGCCCTTCTCCGACCCCTTGACCCCCCCCCCGGGTCATCTGCCCCGGCACTTCCTGGACCGACCCCCCGCTGTTTGTCAGCACATTAACGGCGCCTCGTATGGAGATTGCGGCTCCAGATGTGCTTGTAAAAGTGGAGTCGAGATTTGGCAGCTTTTCCGACCCATATGGGAGAAAAGCCGCCGAGGCAATAATCCACCTGCTCTCAGAGCCGTTATTCTCACACTTGCAAAACAAATGCCCCAAATGAGAGTCGTGGAATTGATGAGGTGTGTGTGTGTGTGTGTGTGTGTGTGTGCACCTGGTTAGCGGGTGTGCAGTGGCAGAGCAGGGTTTGTTTCTGTGGCTATGCTAATCCAATCCGCCCACACGCCGCCGTGTGCAGGTTCTCCAGCAGCCGTCTGTCACTCACGTCGGCTTCACGCCACATTTATCTTCCTCTCGAACCCGGGGACGGGATTCACAAATGTGCGTGTTGTGCACGCGAGCTCTGGGACATTTATGCCTTTAAAAACCTTATTTTTAGACATTGAATTGTCACTGCTGTCCATCAGTGTCTCTGGCGTTTCATCCGAGCGAAAATGTAAACCTCTCTTCCCGTCCCGAAGTCACTCATGTTAGATTCTCTCTTTTAATTGTTCAATGATCTTTTATTTGTCCACATATTTCACTCTTCAGACTTTTGCAGGTCTGTTATAAAGTGTTAGATTATCTTCTGTATGTCCTCTGTTGTGATGTGTTAGATTTTCTCTTTTCATTCTTAAATCATCTCTTGTTAACAGTCTGTTGGGAAGTATAGTATTCAATTTTCTCTTTTCAGTCAATTAACTTGTGTGTCTTTTGTTAAGTGCCAGATTTTCTCTTTTCATTTTCTTCTTTATTTCATCCGTTACAAAGTGTTGGATTCTCTCATTTAATTTATCTCTCTAGTTTTCCTCATCAAACTATTGTGGGTGTGTTGTAAGCGTTAGATTTTCATTTTCGAAATTTCTCTTGTATACATTTTGTTGTCAGTGTAAGATTTTCTCTTTTTCCGTCTTCAATTGTCTCCTATAGACTTTCTGTTTTAAAGAGTTAGATTTTCTCTTTTCATTTTCCAAATGTCTCTTGTATACCTTCTGCTGTATAATGTTAGATTTTCTCTTTTCATATTCAATTGTCTCCTATATCCCTTCTCTGGTGCTGAGTTAGATTTTCTATTTTCATTCTTCAATCATCTCATATTCACCTTCTGTTTTCAAGTGTTAGATTTTCTCTTTTCATTTTCCATATGTCTCTTGTATACCTTCTGCTGTAAAGTGTTTCTCTATTTTCATTCCGGATGGTCTCCTATATACCTTCTGTCGTGAGAAGTTAGATTTTCTCTTTTCATTTTTTTTTAATTCCTCCTAAAACCTTGTGTTTTTAAATATTAGATTTTCTCTTTTCATTCATCGATTGTCTCTCGGAGACAGTCTGTTGTAAAGTGCTAGATGTTATCTTTCCATTTTCACTCGTCTCTTATATTTGTTCTCTCGTAAAGTGTTAGCTTTTCTTTTCTCCTCGTCACATCGTCTCTTACACACCGTTGTAAGTGTTTCTTCAATGTTATCACTTTGTTAATCATCACTGGTGAGATACTGATAGCGTCAGATTGCTGATGTCATGTCAGGAACTATCAAGCACTTTTTTCTCTCTCTCTCTCCATCGACCGCTCATTCTCGGCCGTGTAATTCAATCCGGCGATTACCAGGCCGATAAATCATCTTCGTTTATGAAGCTCGGTCGATGGAAGTACCAGCGTGAGAATCAATGACGGCGTCATCGTCCGAACTCAAGGCTCTGATCGGGTCAAACCAACGAGAAGCTTCTCTTCGGGGAGTCGACGCCGACGAGGCTCGCCTCCTCGACAACACAACGACTTGTTCGGCAACACAAGTGGCTCGTCTTCATGTCTCTCACATCCTCCTCTTTTTTCCCCTCGTTTTATTATTCCGGACGCAGGAAGGCAGCGACTCTCATCATCCGCGAGATGGACTTCATGATAGAAATATAAATGTATGCATATTTTAAAGATGAATCTGCCGCTCGCTCCAAGGTCGGCTTGATTCTACTGACGTCGTGTGAAGGGAGGATGGCAGCGGCGGTGACGACGAGAGGTTCTCCTTCTGACGGCGCACCAGTGAACGTGCAGTGAAAGAATTCAATGTGTTCCCCCGAGAAAACCAAAGATTTTGAGATAGTTGAGTGTGTATGAGATAATCTGACAAACCGGAGAAATTCTGGAGATAATCTAACATCAAATTTGTCACTTGAAATACTACAAAAATAAGTGGTCAAAAGAGATAATATTACAGCAAACAGAAAATCTGAGGAGAAAAGAAAAATTGGAAAAAGAAGAAACAACTATTAAAAATAACAAATGAGAGAAAATCCAACATACCCTGGTTGTGATAAAACATGCAAACAGCATTTTATGCTTAAAATGTTGTAACAAGTTTGACAATTAAAATAATGAACCTGACATTTTCTACCGGAGAAAAAGAGAAAATCTAACATAAAAGTTGCCAAAAGCGTAAAATACTTCACAGATCACATGGTTCAAAGACACAATATTACAGAAAGAATAAAGAAAAAAAAAGAAAGATGGGAAGAAGAAAAAAAAGATACAACATTTAAAAATAACAAATAGAAAACAATCTAACATATTCAGGAGAAAGTTCTGGGGAAAAAAACAAGCTCTTCATGCAGAGTTAACTGAAATGTGTTTTAAGTGTAAAAAAGAACCTGACATTTGCTAGAGGAGAAACGGAGAAAATCTAACATCAAATTTGTCACTTAAAATACTACAGTTTAGGTGGTCAAAAGAGATAATACTACAGCAGAGAGAAAATCTCAGGAGAGAAGGAAAATTGGAAAAAGAAAAAAATAACAAAGGATAGAAAATCCAACATATCCTGCTTGTGATAAAACACACTTATTATGCTTGAAATGGTGATTGAAATATGTCAATTGACATTGATAATAAAGAATATGACATTTTCTAGCGGAGAGAAAAAGAGATAATCTAACATCAAATTTGTCACTTGAAATACTACAAAAATAAGTGGTCAAAAGAGATAATATTACAGCAAACAGAAAATCTGAGGAGAAAAGGAAAATTGGAAAAAGAAGAAACAACTATTAAAAATAACAAATGAGAGAAAATCCAACATACCCTGGTTGTGATAAAACATTATTTTTATGCTTAAAATGTTGTAACATGTTTGACAATTAAAATAATGAACCTGACATTTTCTACCGGAGAAAAAGAGAAAATCTAACATAAAAGTTGCCAAAAGGGTAAAATACTTCAGATCACATGGTTCAACGACACAATATTACAGAAAGACTAAAGAAAAAAAAAAGAAAGATGGGAAGAAGAAAAAAAAGATACAACATTTAAAAATAACAAATAGAAAACAATCTAACATATGTAGGAGAAAGTTCTGGGGAAAAAAACAAGCTCTTCATGCAGAGTTAACTGAAATGTGTTTTAAGTGTAAAAAAGAACCTGACATTTGCTAGAGGAGAAACTGAGAAAATCTAACATCAAATTCGTCACTTAAAATACTACAGTTTAGGAGGTCAAAAGAGATAATACTACAGCAGAGAGAAAATCTGAGGAGAGAAGGAAAATTGGAAAAAGAAAAAAATAACAAAGGATAGAAAATCCAACATATCCTGGCCCATGGTTGTGATAAAACACACTTATTATGCTTGAAATGTTGATTGAAATATGTCAATTGACATTGATAATAAAAAATATGACATTTTCTAGCGGAGAGAAAAAGAGATAATCTAACATCAAATTTGTCACTTGAAATACTACAAAAATAAGTGGTCAAAAGAGATAATATTACAGCAAACAGAAAATCTGAGGAGAAAAGAAAAATTGGAAAAAGAAGAAACAACTATTAAAAATAACAAATGAGAGAAAATCCAACATACCCTGGTTGTGATAAAACATTATTTTTATGCTTAAAATGTTGTAACATGTTTGACAATTAAAATAATGAACCTGACATTTTCTACCGGAGAAAAAGAGAAAATCTAACATAATAGTTGCCAAAAGCGTAAAATACTTCAGATCACATGGTTCAACGACACAATATTACAGAAAGACTAAAGAAAAAAAAAAGAAAGATGGGAACAAGAAAAAAAAGATACAACATTTAAAAATAACAAATAGAAAACAATCTAACATATGTAGGAGAAAGTTCTGGGGAAAAAAACAAGCTCTTCATGCAGAGTTAACTGAAATGTGTTTTAAGTGTAAAAAAGAACCTGACATTTGCTAGAGGAGAAACAGAGAAAATCTAACATCAAATTCGTCACTTAAAATACTACAGTTTAGGTGGTCAAAAGAGATAATACTACAGCAGAGAGAAAATCTGAGGAGAGAAGGAAAATTGGAAAAAGAAAAAAATAACAAAGGATAGAAAATCCAACATATCCTGGCCCATGGTTGTGATAAAACACACTTATTATGCTTGAAATGTTGATTGAAATATGTCAATTGACAATGATAATAAAGAATATGACATTTTCTAGCGGAGAGAAAAAGAGATAATCTAACATCAAATTTGTCACTTGAAATACTACAAAAATAAGTGGTCAAAAGAGATAATATTACAGCAAACAGAAAATCTGAGGAGAAAAGAAAAATTGGAAAAAGAAGAAACAACTATTAAAAATAACAAATGAGAGAAAATCCAACATACTCTGGTTGTGATAAAACATTATTTTTATGCTTAAAATGTTGTAACATGTTTGACAATTAAAATAATGAACCTGACATTTTCTACCGGAGAAAAAGAGAAAATCTAACATAAAAGTTGCCAAAAGCGTAAAATACTTCAGATCACATGGTTCAAAGACACAATATTACAGAAAGACAAAAAAAGAAAGATGGGAAGAAGAAAAAAAAAGATACAACATTTAAAAATAACAAATAGAAAACAATCTAACATATGTAGGACAAAGTTCTGGGGAAAAAAACAAGCTCTTCATGCAGAGTTAACTGAAATGTGTTTTAAGTGTAAAAAAGAACCTGACATTTGCTAGAGGAGAAACGGAGAAAATCTAACATCAAATTTGTCACTTAAAATACTACAGTTTAGGTGGTCAAAAGAGATAATACTACAGCAGAGAGAAAATCTCAGGAGAGAAGGAAAATTGGAAAAAGAAAAAAATAACAAAGGATAGAAAATCCAACATATCCTGGCCCATGGTTGTGATAAAACACACTTATTATTGAAATGTTGATTGAAATATGTCAATTGACATTGATAATAAAGAATATGACATTTTCTAGCGGAAAAAAAGAGAAAATCTAACATCAAGGTTGCCACCAGAGTAAAATACTTCAGGTTACCTGGTTCAAAGACACAATATTACGGAAAGACTACAGAGAAAAAAGAAAGATGGGAAGAAGAAAAAAAAGATACAATATTTAAAAATAACAAATAAAAAACAATCTAACATATCTAGCAGAAAGTTGTGGGAAAAAACAAGCTATTCATGCATTCATTGAAATGAGTTTGAAGTGTAAAACACCACCTTGGCACTAGGAGTGTCAGATTTGTCTCTGTACTGCAAGCACCAGCCAGAAGACACCTGTCGTGTTTGAACGTCAACCTCACCTGACTGAGGAACAAGGTGTCGGACTCGGAGGAGCTGATCCTCATCCAACATCTGGGACGCTGAAAAACGGAGAGGTTTGGTCTGCGATATTCACTGCGACTAAACTAAAACAGACATCAGAGTGAGAATCTGCTCCGGCGTCCTCGTCCCCCCGGATGGACCATCAGTCCCTGGACGAGGGCCTGCCTCGCCCCCCCACCCGTGGAGGGTACGTGCTGCTCCGGCAGACGCTGGCAGCGGCGGCGTGTTGGCGCCCGTCGAAGCCGAGGCGTCCAAGAGCTTCTGTCTTTTCCGGCCGGTCTGGACGCTCACATGGGGCCCTGGCGCTCCCGTTGGCATGGCGGGCGGACAACAGGCGGCGGTGGCGTCCTCTTTGTTTCCACGGCGCCGAAGGAGCCCCCCCGAGGACGACTTCCGTTTAGACCGGAGGACTTCAGAGGGACGGGGACGGCGAGGACGGACTCTTTGTTCTTCAGAACCATCGGATGTTCGACTGAAGCTGGCGTCGCCGGTCGCCTCCAGACTCCTCGGGTTCTTCGCTCGCCTCAGAACCCGAGGGACGTCACAGCGGTCAAAACGGCGCTCGTTTGGCTCCGTTTTCGTCGTCGTTTCCCCGTCGGTCGGGATATTTCACACTTAACTTTCCGTTAGCTTTAGCCGCCGTAGCTCCGCCGCGCTCGTCGCCTCTCCTAATTAACGAGGAATCGATTAAAACGAGACGCGTCTCTTTAGTTGCACATAAACTCGAGCCTGAACGAGCGGCGGCGGTCGTGAATGACAATGACTGGCGTGTTTCATCCCTCACTTTCCTAATTATGTATGCAACCATCTCGTTTAACAAACCGCCAGATGTGTTTTCTCTCAGTCTGGAGGTGGAAACTGACATCAGTCCAGTCGCTGCATCTGTTTACAAAGTTTTGTCAAAGTTAGCGACGGCGGGCGAAGCTGCGTCCTGACCTTTAAACGAAAAGTCCTTTTTTTTTCACTTCTTCCACTTCGTCGACGACATTCAAGCTCAATAGTTGATCTGTAAACGTTAGCAAGTTATAGCAATGTTAGCTCTAAGTTTATAGAACTTGTTTTCATGTTAGCATCACGCAATTTTCAGCTTCGTTTCCCTGTTAGCACGTCAAGACTTGATACTTTTTTTTTTGTTAGCATCATCGCTTTTCCTGTTGTCGCTAGCTAACTATTTATCCACCTTCGACATTCAACTTTTTACAATTTCATTTCAATATCAGAACTTGTTTTCATGTTAGCATCACACGCTTTTCAGCTTCGTTTCCTTGTTAGCACGTCAAGACTTGATACGTCGTTAGCATCATTGCGTTTCCTGTTGTCGCTAGCTAACTATTTATCCTCCTTCAATGTTCTACGATTTAAAATTTCATTTGAATATCAGAACTTGTTTCCATGTTAGCATCACACGCTTTTCAGCTTCTTTTCCCTGTTAGCACGTCAAGTCTTGATACGTTAGCAGCATCGCGTTTCCTGCTGTCGCTAGCTAACTATTTATCCTCCTTCAACGTTCTACGTTTTACAATTTAATGTCAATATCAGAAACTCGTTTCCTTGTTAGCATCATGCGCTTTTCAGCTTCGTTTCCCTGTTAGCACGTGTAGACTTGATACGTTAGCATCATCGCGTTTCCTGTTGTCGCTAGCTAACTATTTATCCTCCTTCAACGTTCTACGATTTAAAATTTCATTTGAATATCAGAACTTGTTTCCATGTTAGCATCACACGCTTTTCAGCTTCTTTTCCCTGTTAGCACGTCAAGTCTTGATACGTTAGCATCATCGCGTTTCCTGCTGTCGCTAGCTAACTATTTATCCTCCTCCAACGTTCAATACAATTTAATGTCAATATCAGAAACTCGTTTCCTTGTTAGCATCATGCGCTTTTCAGCTTTGTTTCCCTGTTAGCACGTGTAGACTTGATACGTTAGCATCATCGCATTTCCTGCTGTCGCTAGCTAACTATTTATCCTCCTCCAACGTTCTATGTTTTACAATTTAATGTCAATATCAGAACTCGTTTCCTTGTTAGCATCATGCGCTTTTCAGCTTTGTTTCCCTGTTAGCACGTCAAGACTTGATACGTTAGCATCATCGCGTTTCCTGCTGTCGCTAGCTAACTATTTATCCTCCTCCAACGTTCTACGTTTTACAATTTAATGTCAATATCAGAAACTCGTTTCCTTGTTAGCATCATGGGCTTTTCAGCTTCGTTTTTCCTGTTAGCACGTGTAGACTTGATACGTTAGCATCATCGCGTTTCCTGCTGTCGCTAGCTAACTATTTATCCTCCTCCAACGTTCTACGTTTTACAATTTAATGTCAATATCAGAACTCGTTTCCTTGTTAGCATCATGCGCTTTTCAGCTTTGTTTCCCTGTTAGCGCGTGTAGACTTGATACGTTAGCATCATCGTGTTTCCTGTTGTCGCTAGCTAACTATTTATCCTCCTTCAACGTTCAACATTCTAAGTTTTACAATTTCATTTCAACATCAGAACTCGTTTCCATGTTAGCATCACACGCTTTTCAGCTTCGTTTCCCTGTTAGCACGTCAAGACTTGATACGTTAGCATCATCGTGTTTCCTGTTGTCGCTAGCTAACTATTTATTCACCGTCAACATTCAACGTTTTACAATTTAATGTCAATATCAGAACTCGTTTCCATGTTAGCATCATGCACTTTTCAGCTTCGTTTCCCTGTTAGCACATCAAGACTTGATACGTTAGCATCATCGCGTCTCCTGTTGTCGCTAGCTAACTTTTTATCCTCCTTCAACGTTCTACGTTTTACAATTTCATTTCAATATCAGAACTCGTTTCCAGGTTAGCATCATCAACTTTTCAGCTTCGTTTCCCTGTTAGCACGTCAAGTCTTGATACGTCATTAGCATCATCGCGTTTCCTGTTGTCGCTAGCTAACTATTTATCCTCCTTCAACGTTCAACATTCTACGTTTTACAATTTCATTTCAACATCAGAACTCGTTTCCATGTTAGCATCACACGCTTTTCAGCTTCGTTTCCCTGTTAGCACGTCAAGACTTGATACGTTAGCATCATCGCGTTTCCTGCTGTCGCTAGCTAACTATTTATCCTCCTCCAACGTTCTACGTTTTACAATTTCATTTCAATATCAGAACTCGTTTCCAGGTTAGCATCATCAACTTTTCAGCTTTGTTTCCCTGTTAGCATGTCAAGTCTTGATACGTTAGCATCATCGCGTTTCCTGCTGTCGCTAGCTAACTATTTATCCTCCTCCAACGTTCTACGTTTTACAATTTAATGTCAATATCAGAAACTCGTTTCCTTGTTAGCATCATGCGCTTTTCAGCTTCGTTTCCCTGTTAGCACGTGTAGACTTGATACGTTAGCATCATCGCGTTTCGTGCTGTCGCTAGCTAACTATTTATCCTCCTCCAACGTTCTACGTTTTACAATTTAATGTCAATATCAGGAACTCGTTTCCAGGTTAGCATCATCAACTTTTCAGCTTTGTTTCCCTGTCAGCAAGTCAAGTCTTGATACGTCGTTAGCATCATCGTGTTTCCTGTTGTCGCTAGCTAATTATTTATACTCCTTCAACGTTCTACAATTTAAAATTTCATTTAAATATCAGAACTCGTTTCCATGTTAGCATCATGCACTTTTCAGCTTTGTTTCCCTGTTAGCATGTCAAGTTTTGATACGTTAGCATCATCGTGTTTCCTGTTGTCGCTAGCTAACTATTTATCCTCCTTCAACGTTCTACGATTTAAAATTTCATTTGAATATCAGAACTTGTTTCCATGTTAGCATTACACGCTTTTCAGCTTCGTTTCCCTGTTAGCACATGAAGACTTGATATGTTAGCATCATCACGTTTCCTGTTGTTGCTACCTGACTATTTATCCTCCTTCAACGTTCTACGTTTTACAGTTTAGATTCAACATCAGAACTCGTTTTCATGTTAGCAACCCAGCGGATTTAGCATTGTTAGCTTTGTTGGACTCATTGGACTTCTATTAGCATTGTAGCTAATTAAGCATCACAGCTAAGTTAAAAGACAAACATTAGCTCTTATTTTATTTATTAATATTCACGAGCTAATAAACAATGTTACGTTGTATTAGTTTTATCGTTAATGTCTATTAAATGAGGTAAGTGATAAGTTTTACCTTACCTTACCTTACCTTAAATGTGAAATTACGTCATAAAAACAAGCTGAACCTGCTGGATGTTTATACACAAATGCACGTTCTAACGTTGTAAAGTCAACACTTGAAAACCTGTCCTTCACTGGTCACATGACTAGCGCCTCATTTGCATACCGGGCCCGGTCACCGCTGCCGCTGATGGAAATGGAGTTTTAAGGCGCCGCCCTCCGCGTGACCCCCATAATTCACCCTGTTTACGATGTAAATATTTCAGAGAGGTGCCGCGACCCCTCGCCCGACGAAGGACATTAATAATCATAAAACACGCGCGACCGCCCTCGCCGTGATTAATTGCAGGAGTTTTGCATAATATTTTGTTTGCGGCGAGTGATTTAGCGTCGGATAAGTTTCTTGTCGGAGAAAACTCGCGACTTCGAGGATCATGTCAGCGAGAGAAGATCAAGTGATGAGGATCAGCTTCGTTTGGTCGATAGATCATTTTGTTCGAGCTAAACTTATGACACCGTTGAAGTGGCTCAAAACCAAGTTAGCATTAGCTCTTTAGCTTTTTTAGCCCTTTGTGTAAAAAAAAAATGATGTTTGTTTTTTAATCACCAGTTATCCCTAATTCTAGTATAACTCAACACTTACTGTTTGTTAGCATTTCACTAAATGTACTGAGCTAACTACAAATTGCTAAGCCTTCTTAGAATCGGAGTCATTATTGGTTGCCTTTTATGCTTAGTTGTCGTTTGTTAGCATTGAGGCTGTTTCAACACTCGATCTACGTTAGTTCTAAATTAAATGTACTTAACGAGCTACAAATTCTTAACCCTTGTTAGCATCCAGGCTATAAAGCGTAACTTTTTTAGTTAAGCCATATTTTGTTAGCATTTAAGCTGTGTTAACACTTGATCTACGTCAGCACTTCATTATATGTACTGTGCTAGCAAGAATTTGTTATGTCTTGTTAGCATCCAAGCTATTATGCGTCGTCTTTTATGCTAAGCTATCACTTGTTTTTTAGTATTGAGGCTGTTTTAAAACTTGATCGATGTTAGCGCTAAATGTACTGTTCTAGTGCTAAATAGTTGAGCCTTGTTCACATATGAGCTAGGACGTACCGTTTTTATGCTAAGCTATCATTTTTTTTAACACTTTTTCTATATTCTTTTTTTTTACCAAGTGAAGTAAGCTAGCTAGAAATCGTTAAGCCGCCTTGATAGCCTTTGAAGCTATGATGCATGAACTTTTATGCTAAGCTACCATTTGTTAGTATTCCAGCTAGTCGAGTTTTTTAGTACGTAGAACGAGGTTTTTTGTCTACAACGTGTATTTTTTTCGTTGTGAACCAACACAATCATTAATTGATTAAGTTGTGTTATTGTTCTATACGTCTACGTGCAATTGTATCTGTTTTAAAAATCCTGCTGCTTCTGTCAACGTCTTCTCCAAAAACGGTTAAAATATTCACGTCCACCTCAAGGTCACAGCAGGAACTTTTATTTTCAAACTTTTTTTTGTCAATGTATTCTTTCACAACAGACACATTGTCTGGATGTCAAAACGAGCCGATCCGACCCGAGAGCAACAACAACAGTTTCACAAACCGAGTCCGTGATGGATTTTTCTTCGCCGCGATTCCGGCTCGACCGCAGTGAACTTTGGAGAAGTTTTGGAAATATTTTCTTTTCTTTTAATTCAATACTCAGCCCTGAGCCAGTTTGTCAAATCACAGCCTCTGGAGAAGTTATTTTTTAAATGTCCAACAAAAATAACTCACTGGTTTCCCTCTGCGTCTTGATGAGGATCAGCTCCTCTAAATCTGAGTCATTGATTTTTTAAACTGCTTTGAAAAGTTTTTATATGCGTTCAACCTCCATGTGCTTGTTTACAAACACCTAGCTTGAACGCTATTTAGCTTTAGCTTCACTGAAATTTAACTTTGTGCACCGTAACAAAAATATATATATAACTTGACTGAATGTTTTTGTTGTAAATATTTATCTTTACAACAAAACATTATGTTGATTCGTAGAAGTGTTAGCATGGGAGTTATGCTAACACTCTTTATTAGCTACGATGCTAGTGAATTAAATATAACCAAAAATATTTATCTTTACAATGAAACATTACATTGACTCGTAGAAGTGTTAGCATGGGAGCTATGCTAACATGTGTCATTAGCTCTGATGCTAGCGAATCAAATATAACCAGAAATATTTATCTTTTCATTGAAACATTATGTTGGCTCGTAGAAGTGTTAGCATGGGAGTTATGCTAACACGTGTCATTAGCTACGATGCTAGCGAATCAAATACAACCAGAAATATTTATCTTTACAATAAAACATTATGTTGACTCGTAGAAGTGTTAGCATGGCAACTACGCTAACACTCTTTATTAGCTCCGATACCAGTGAATCAATTATTACCAGAAATATTTATCTTTACAACGTAAAATCTTATTGACTCGTAGAAATGTTAGCATGGCAGCTACGCTGACACTCTTCCTTAGCTCCGATGTTAGTGAACCAAATATAACCAGAAATATTTTAATTTACATTGAAACATTATATTCACTCGTAGAAGTGTTAGCATGGCAACTACGCTAACACTCTTCATTAGCTCCGATGCTAGTGGCTCAAATATAACCAGAAATATTTATCTTTTCATTGAAACATTATGTTGACTCGTAGAAGTGTTAGCAAAGGAGCTACGCTAACATTCTTGATTAGCTCCGATGCTCGTGAATCAAATATAACCAGAAATATCTATATTTACAACGTAACATTATGTTGACTCGTAGAAGTGTTAGCAAAGGAGCTACGCTAACATTCTTGATTAGCTCCGATGCTCGTGAATCAAATATAACCAGAAATATCTATATTTACAACGTAACTTTATGTTGACTCGTAGAAGTGTTAGCAAAGGAGCTACGCTAACATTCTTGATTAGCTCCGATGCTCGTGAATCAAATATAACCAGAAATATCTATATTTACAACGTAACATTATGTTGACTCGTAGAAGTGTTAGCATGGCAGCTACGCTAACACTCTTCCTTAGCTCCGATGCTAGTGGCTCAAATATAACCAGAAATATTTATCTTTTCATTGAAACATTATGTTGACTCATAGAAGTGTTAGCAAAGGAGCTATGCTAACATTCTTGATTAGCTCCGATGCTCGTGAATCAAATATAACCAGAAATATCTAGATTTACAACGTAACATTATGTTGACTCGTAGAAGTGTTAGCATGGCAGCTACGCTAACACTCTTCCTTAGCTCCGATGCTAGTGGCTCAAATATAACCAGAAATATTTATCTTTTCATTGAAACATTATGTTGACTCGTAGAAGTGTTAGCATGGCAGCTACGCTAACACGTGTCATTAGCTCCGATGCTAGTGGCTCAAATATAACCAGAAATATTGATCTTTACAAGTAAACATTATGTTGACTCGTAGAAGCGTTAGCATGGCAGCTACGCTAACACTTCATTAGCTCCGATGCTAGCAGATCCAACAGGACGCGAGCAGCCGGTCGTCTCCTCTGGTGCTGGCGAGTCTGGATCATCCCTGCGAGTTAATCTTGAGAAGATGGAACAGAGTGGATCGTCGTCCTTCCAGCTCTGGATGCTCCGCATGTGTGACCAATTAAAAGAAGCAGCTGTTTTCGTGTTCCGCCATCTGCCCGCGGCGCCGCCGCTACGTTAGCGACTGTCGGGACGTTTGGACGCGATGTGTCGCTCTCGCCTGGAAGTTCTCGTCCGACGTTGTCGTTTCTGTCGACAGAGGTTTTGAAGGAATCTCTGACAGTTGGATTCTCTTTCCATGAAGCCTTGTTTTCTTTGATATTTACTTATTTAACACACTTTTATTTAATCATTTGTGCCAAAGTTGTAGCCTTTTTATGCTATTTTACATTTTTTAATGTCCCTGTAATCGATATTAAAATTGCGATTTTTATTTTTGTGTTTACATAAGTATTATATTGTTTATAATAATATTATAGACAATTTTATTGCATATATTTACATTCATAATTTTTTATTTGACAATTTTAATGACTATAATAAGATACTTTTTTTTAGGTTAGTTTTGTTGCTTTTCTTTTTTTTTCAAATGATTATATTAATATTACCGAGAATTTTCCTTGACTTTTCAAAATTATTTTTAACTTTTTTGTTTGACAATTTCATTATTCATTATTATTTTTTCCCCTTAAATATACATATTCTTTTTATTGTGTGTACTTCCTTATGTAAACAAGTGTATTTCTGTGTACCTCCTTCTTTATTCGTAAGTGTAGTTGCTTTAATTTATTTTTTACTCCTAGTTAACTTTTATTATTAACATGGATTATTTGAAAATAAATATTACTTATTTTATTTTTGTTTTTGTTTGACAGTTCATTATTTTAATCATATTTTTTTTAAATAAATGTTTTTCTTTTTCAAAATGATCCTTTTAGGCTTAGTTTTGTAACTTTTCCTTTTCACGATAAATAAAAAATATTAATAATAAGTCAATTAAATGATCAAATTAAACTTTTCTTCCTGGTATTTTTCCTACATATTTTAAAATCGCAGTAGTCAGTAGTCAGTAGTAGTAGTATTCGCAGTAGATGGTCAAGCTGAGAGGAAGTTAAGGAACTCTAGGTTAGCATGTAGCAATGTTAGCATGTAGCAATGTTAGCATGTAGCAATGTTAGCATCTAGCAATGTTAGCATGTTAGCAGTGGTCACAGCAGTAATGAGGAAGTGTGAGATCTCCGGTCGAGAAGTGTCTCCGTCAACAAGCGACGAGCATCTAAAGAAAGTTGTTATCGTTCCAGTTGGATTCGTGGAAAATTGTCTTCTTCCCTTTTATTGAGACGACGAGCTGGAAGTTCCTTCTAACAACTTCCGCCACGACCGTATCCTCCACGTCGCCGCCTTCATCCGTCTCTCGTCGGCGAGGTCGGACTCACAGGTGGCGCTAGAGTTCTACTTGAATAGAATCAAATGTATATTAATAACAAATTTAGTTTTCTCCAACATTCCACAATGTATTTTATGTAGTTTAGTGTTTTTCTTATTAATTTTATATTGTGAGATTAATTTAATTTCTTTATGTTTATCTGTGAAAAGACACACTTGATACAACTTTTATCAGTTGTTTGTAAAGAAGTAACAATAAAGAAACGTTCAGTTTTCATTTTATCTTTATATTTTGATCAGTTAATGTTTTTACTAGTCTTTGGTGATTTAAAACGTTTTTCTTAGTTTTATTTATACATTTTTTTATTTTTATTTTTACTGTCATTCAACTTCATAAAAGTTCACCTCAGTTTCCAAAGTTAAATAAAAAAAGGTATTTGTTTATTTATTTATACATAAATTATTTAGTCTTAACTCTTGATGATTTTTCCAAATACAATTTAAATTTAAAACATTTTCTGATTATAACTCATACATTTATTTTATTATATTTATAGGTATATATTAAGTTCACCTCATATTCTAAAGTTTCATAAACTATTGTATAATATATTCATCAATTAATTTACATTTTTATCTTTTATATTTTAACGTATAATTAACATTTTATATACATAATCTTTGTATTTTATTTGTATATTTTATATCAGTTAATAATATTATGTATGTGTTAATATTGTTTTTTTTAGTCTCACTTTTTAATGATTATTCCAAAAAAAAATTAACATTTTCTCAGTTTAATTCATAAATTGATTTACTTTCATCTATTAATAAATACATACAAGTTTCATCTTTTAATTTATAATTTATATCTTGTATTAATCATTTATTATTATATTTTATTTTCATATTTCTTATCTTTATACATTTTCTGTTATTTAGTAAAGAATATTTTGGAGAAAAAAAGGATATATTATTTATTTTTGTCTCACCTTTTAAATATTTTCACTATATTTTATATTTTAACTCAAATACTTTTCTCAGAGTTTTAATGTAAACATTGTTGTTTCTAGTTTAGCTTCAGGTGTCAACAGGTAAATAAAAGTAAAGTAAAGTAAATACTTCATCAAGTCTGTTAATAATATCATAATAATATGATTAGAAGATAATAAAGTTCCTGGAGTCGACCAGCGATGAGTTTCCTCGCTTGACCAGGTTCTGATGGAGTCACGTCTCACACGGACGCCATCTTTGATTCCACTCTTTTAAATACGTCACGAGCGCCGCGACCGAACCTGATGTTCATGGACTCGAGACAGGAAGTGATCCACGGACGCCGCGGAAAGAAAGTGGTGATAAAATTGCAAATGTCTCGCTTTCCATCGTTCATCCCTCCATCGTTCATCCCTCCATTGTTCATCCCTCCATCATTCATCCCTCCATCGTTCATCCCTCCATCATTCATCCCTCCATCGTTCATCCCTCCATTGTTCATCCCTCCATCGTTCATCCCTCCATCGTTCATCCCTCCATCGTTCATCCCTCCATCATTCATCCCTCCATCGTTCATCCCTCCATCGTTCATCCCTCCATCATTCATCCCTTCATCATTCATCCCTCCATCGTTCATCCCTCCATCGTTCATCCCTCCATCATTCATCCCTCCATCGTTCATCCCTCCATCGTTCATCCCTCCATCATTCATCCCTCCATCGTTCATCCCTCCATCGTTCATCCCTCCATCGTTCATCCCTCCATTGTTCATCCCTCCATCGTTCCTCCCTCCATCATTCATTCCTCCATCGTTCATCCCTCCATCGTTCATCCCTCCATCATTCATTCCTCCATCATTCACCCCTCCATCGTTCATCCCTCCATCATTCACCCCTCCATCGTTCATCCCTCCATCAGTCATCCCTCCATCGTTCATCCCTCCATCGTTCATCCCTCCATTGTTCATCCCTCCATCATTCACCCCTCCATTGTTCATCCCTCCATCGTTCATCCCTCCATTGTTCATCCCTCCATTGTTAATCCCTCCATCGTTCATCCCTCCATCGTTCATCCCTCCATCATTCATCCCTCCATCGTTCATCCCTCCATCGTTCATCCCTCCATCGTTCATCCCTCCATTGTTAATCCCTCCATCGTTCCTCCCTCCATGATTCATTCCTCCATCGTTCATCCCTCCATCATTCATTCCTCCATCATTCACCCCTCCATTGTTCATCCCTCCATCATTCACCCCTCCATCGTTCATCCCTCCATCAGTCATCCCTCCATCGTTCATCCCTCCATCGTTCATCCCTCCATCATTCACCCCTCCATCGTTCATCCCTCCATCGTTCATCCCTCCATTGTTCATCCCTCCATTGTTAATCCCTCCATCGTTCATCCCTCCATCGTTCATCCCTCCATCATTCATCCCTCCATCGTTCATCCCTCCATCGTTCATCCCTCCATCGTTCATCCCTCCATTGTTAATCCCTCCATCGTTCCTCCCTCCATGATTCATTCCTCCATCGTTCATCCCTCCATCATTCATTCCTCCATCATTCACCCCTCCATTGTTCATCCCTCCATCATTCACCCCTCCATCGTTCATCCCTCCATCAGTCATCCCTCCATCGTTCATCCCTCCATCGTTCATCCCTCCATCGTTCATCCCTCCATTGTTCATCGCTCCATCATTCACCCCTCCATCGTTCATCCCTCCATCAGTCATCCCTCCATCGTTCATCCCTCCATCATTCATTCCTCCATCATTCACCCCTCCATCGTTCATCCCTCCATCATTCACCCCTCCATCGTTCATCCCTCCATCAGTCATCCCTCCATCGTTCATCCCTCCATCAGTCATCCCTCCATCGTTCATCCCTACATCATTCATCCCTCCATCGTTCATCCCTCCATCATTCATCCCTCCATCGTTCATCCCTCCATCGTTCATCCCTCCCTCCATCATTCA